>NW_028274813.1:92153560-92305075 GCF_037043125.1 Eumetopias jubatus
ACCATTGAGGATTCTGAGAAGATGGTGGAGCAGGAAGCACCAGGCGTCTGTCTCCCCAGCTAGACAACACTTGCACTGGAAGAATCTGTCTGATCTCACTATTTTAGAACCCTGGAGTCTATTGAATAAGACCGTCTTGCAACTTCCAGAGGAAGGCTTGGATGGTTAATTTTGGTCAATTTCAGCTCTTAGTATAGTAGCAGCTATCCTAAAGATTCCACAAAAAAAACCCCCAAAAAACCCCCAAACCTGTTAGAACTTATATATGAATTCAGCAAAGTAGCAGGATACAAAGTCAACACACAAAAGTCAGTTGCATTTCTATATGCCAACAATAAACAATCTGAAAAGGAAATTATGGAAACAAAAGGAAATTATAGAAACAATTATGGAAACAATTTACAGTAGCATCAAAGATAAGAATCAACGAGGTGAAAGACTACAATGAAAACTACAAAGTGCTAATAAAAATTAACTTCAAATGGCTCAAAGACCTAAACGTAAGACCTAAAACTATAAAATTCTTAGAAGAAACACAGGGCAAAAACTTCATGACATTGGATTTGGCAGTGATGACTTGCATATGACACCAAAGGCACAGACAGCAAAAGAAGAACTGGATTTCACGAAAATTACAAAAAAAATTTTTTTTCCATCAAAAAACACTATCAGCAGGGTAAAAAGGCAACCCACAGAACAGGAGAAAATATTTGTAAATCATATGTCTGGTAAGAGATTAATATCCAGAATATATAGAGAATTCCTGAAACTCAACATCAACAACAACATCAACCTAATTCAGAAATAGGCAAAGGACTTGAATAGACATTTCTTCAAAGATATACAAATGGCCAATAAGCACATGAAAGATGTTCAACGTCATTAATCACTAAGGAAATGCAAGTCTAAACCACTATGAGATACCATCTCACACCCATTCAAATGGCTACTATCAAAAACAACCCTCAGAAAATAACAAATGGTAGTAAGGATGTGGAGAAATTGGAACCCTTGTGCGCTGTCGGTGGGAATGTAAAATGGGACAGCTGCTGTGGAAACAGAATAGTGGCTCCTCAAAACATTAAAAACAGAATTACCATATGATCCAACAATTCCACTTTGGGGTGGAATAATTGAAAACAGGTCTCAAAGAAGCATTTGTACACCATGTTCAAGCAGCAGCATTCACAATAGCTGACATGTGGAAACCACCCAAGTGCCCATGGGTGGATGAACAGATAAGCACGATGTGGTACAAATACAGTGGAATCTTCTTCAGTCTTAAAGGGGAAGAACATTCTAATTCATGCTACGACAGGGGTGAATCTTGAGGGCACTATGCTAAGTGAAAGAAGCCAGAAGTCAACAAATACTGTATGATTCCACTTATAGGAGGTACTCAGAGTCGTCAACATCGTAGAGACAGAAAGAACGGTGGTTTGCAAGGGCCAGGGAGAGGGGGAATGGGGAGCTATTGTTTAATGGGTACAGAGTATGTTTTACAAGATGAAAAGTGTTCTGGAGATGGATGGTGGGGATGGTTGTACAACAATGTGAATGGACGGAATACCACTGAGGTGTACACTCAAAAATAGTAAAGATGGCAAATTTTATGTTCTGTGTATTTTACCACAGTAAAAAAATTGGGGGAACGAAGTGAATATGGCTGCCATGGTGTGGAGAAGCAAGACAGAAACACTCGAAATTCCCTGCCCCTGACGAATAAATGATAAGCGAAGGGGCCTCCATCTATGTAGAATGGAGGGAAGCAGCCTATTGATTTCAGTGAAATCAATTTCATTGATTGAATTTGGGGAATCATCAGAGTATGGCTTCAGAATCTGAGCCATCACTTGGTTGGTCTCTCCAGAAATGAGCTTCCACCGTCCGATCAGAGGCAAGAGGTCTGGGGTAAGCCCTCAGTTTTTTTTTTTTTTTTAAGATTTTATTTTATTTATTTGACAGAGACAGCGAGAGAGGGAACACAAGCAGGGGGAGTGGGAGAGGGAGAAGCAGGCCTCCCACAGAGCGGGGAGCCCGATGCGGGGCTCGATCCCAGGACCCTGGGAGCATGACCTGAGCCGAAGGCAGACGCTTAACGACTGAGCCACCCAGGCGCCCCACGCCTTCACTTTTGTAGGGCCTTACTCAGCCCTGGCCAGGAGGGGCCTGTACACCAGCACCTTAGTCCTGTCCTTTGCTAGTGGACCCAGAGTGAGGGGTACTTGGCTCTTTGGGGAGGCCTGTGAGCACTCACCCCTACAGCATGGCTGGAGCTCCCTCATTTCTTTTTTGCTTCCTTGGCTACAAGATCCCTTTCTGAAAGGCAGCCTCCAGCTTTCTTCTTCTGGCAGAAAGCCAGCTCCCCTTTGCTGCAAGATAGCTTGGATAGGGGCCACCGAAGGGGTTGGGGAGCCCTGATCAGCTTGCAGCAGTGTGGGACCAGATGTTGATGTGCCGGGGAGCCTCTCCCTGTGTCTCTGTGTGCCCTGACTCCCTTCTTCCTTCCTGTCTGGGAGTCCTGTGCATGGCTGGTCTGAGCCCACACTGGACTTTAAGACCATTTCTCCGTGAGCTAGAAGAAAGGCAGGTCTTTCTGCTCCCTTTACCTCCAGGTTCCAGAAGAACCCTGCCCAGAGGGGGCCTTGGAAGAAGGGCCCAAGAGGGGCCTAGCAGAGGATGCCATCTTAATGTGCCCCTGAGGGACTCTTATTCTTCTTGGAGCAACTGGACCAAATATAATTCTGAAAATTACATTTCCAGATCAGCATCCCAGGTCATTTTCCTTAGACAAAAATTTTCAGAGAGCCACCCTAGAAGGTAATTCATTAATTGAGAGACGAGATAGAAAAAAAACATGGCAAATGCAAAACTCACAGTGTGGCCAGGACAGCCTGGGTTGCCTCCTGCCACCTTTCCCACAGTTCCCATGGCTCTTGGCATTGGAGCGAACGGATGGTGTCCACAGCAGTGAAGACAGCGGTCCTTCGGGCCCTTGCAGCCGGTGAGGACAGGGCTTGTGATAGCCCCAGATGATGGCATACAAGAGAACAGCGAGTGTCCAGGGGGGCTGCGTGGACACAGGGAGAATGTGAGGGACTCAGTCTCAAAGCTGCAAGAGGTAGGAGGGAAAAACACATCCTCTGAGAAGCAGAGATGCAAAGGATGGCAAGTCGAGTCCTCTATACTGGGGTCAGCGAACTACATGTCTAAAAACCACCAGGGAGGTTTGTTCATAATGCAGAGATTTGGCTCAGGTAGTTTTGGGGGGGTGGACTGTGCATTTTTAAAGGAACCATTCCCTGACCCCGGGAATTCTGATGCAGGTGGTTCGGGGTCCATGTTGAGGCCCTCTGCCCCACATGATACCCGAGCTCCTTCTGTGGCACCCCAGCACATGGCCATCGACTCGGTGTCCAGTGCTGGGGCAGCGAAAGGACGAGGGAGCTGCCAACTGCAGGCATCTTGTCAGCCTGCCATCCTTACGCTTAGCCGGATCCGGCTCCCCACAGAGGCCACCCGTCAGGAGGCTGCCGAAGCTTGTTCTCACGGGAACAGCACAGATGATGCTTGAGGCTCAACCTGGTTCCACACAAAGTCTCAGTCACGCAGGCCACTGGGATGTGCTTGCTCTGAATCTCTGACCATCGTGCACTCCTGATATTAAGAAACTATTATTGTGATATTGGGCAGGGGAAGAGCAACTTCTTTATTGCTTGTGAGGCCCGAGTGGGGGAGGGAGCTGATAGCTAGAGGACCAGGTTTCCTTCTGTGGGGGTGAAAATGTTCTAAAATTGTGTACTTCTGGTTGCACACATCTGTGGCTATACCCCAGTCCACTGAATTGTGCACTTTAAATGGGTGAATAGTATGTTTTATGAATTATATCTTAATAAAGCTGTTTAAAGAAAAAGTTCATTACACCGGGGGCATAAAATACACTTTCTACAGACACTAAAGATGTTTCAAAGAGGGGCGCCTGGGTGGCTCAGTCATTAAGCGTCTGCCTTCGGCTCAGGTCATGATCCCAGGGTCCTGGCATCGAGCGCCGCATCGGGCTCCCTGCTCAGCGGGGAGCCTGCTTCTCCCTCTCCCACTCCCCCTGCTTGTGTTCCCTCTCTCGCTGTGTCTCTCTCTGTCAAATAAATAAATAAAATCTTTAAAAAAGTGTTTCAAAGATGTTTCAAAAATACACTGTCTACAGACACATGTTAAAGATGTTTCGCTATTTGTATATGCGAATATAGTGTTATTTCAGTGACACAGTGTGTTTACCACATAGAGGGAAATAGATTTTTACCAATTGAGGGGAAAAAAAGATTTAAGAACTCCATAAAATCTCATTTGTTGGGGGAATGGCTTTATTTATATACTTTAAAATAATTCTGATAATTACCTATGATATTTGACTCAAATCAGTAATGACTTATTTACGACTTACTTAGTACCCTGTTATCTCTACAGAGACACATTACTGAGTCTGACACATCTCAGTTTGAAATGTATGTCTCAGTAGATGGTTGGTCCTGACATTGAATCCCAGTGGGCCCCAGCTAAGCTGCTGACTGATTGGCTTTCTACCTCAGCTCACAGTGTTCAATTCTCTGGTCCTTATGGAGTCCTAATTTTTTAAAAAAAGATTTATTTATTAGAGAGAGAGAGTACAAGTGGGAGGAGAAGGAGAATCTCAAGCAGACTCCATGCTGAGTGTGGAACCCGGCATGGGACTCGATCCCAGGACCCTGAGACCACGACCTGAGCCAAAACCAAGGGTCAGATGCCTAACCGACTGAGCCATGCAGGCACCCCTGGAGTCCTAATTTTACCTTGCATTTTCTAGCTTAAAGCTTTTCCTCTCTAAAATCATGAACTTCTATCTAGGATCAAAAGTCCTGAAGGGGATTATTGAGTCATTTCTCAGTCTGTTTGGAAGCTATTGCTTCATTTCACTAATGACTAGTTTCCCTTCTAAGAACCATACAAGGAAAAAATGCCCAGAGCTTCTCTCCTATGATGCTCAGAACACAGAACTGTGGAATGAGAAGGGTTCTTAGCGATCTTGGGCAGCTCTGTCTATGTTCATGGCCCGAGGGAGGCGAAGCGTGAGGAAGTCACCAGATAGCAGGTGAGCCGAGACTAAACCTTCTGACTCATGGCTCGTCCCACGTTCTACACTTTGTACTGCCTAGGAAAGCCACAAAGAAAACAAACCCCCAGACACCTGTCTCCCCCAAGCCAAACCCACCATCTAGTTCTAAAATCAGGTTGTAGCTGTTTCTGAACCACCAAGTAGGGGCTGCCCCATCCCACCACTGAAGGAGTAAGACCTTCTCCCCAGGGAAACTCAGCTCTGGGAGGTGGAAGGAGCCCAGTCACACGGAGGGAAACAGCCCACAGGCTCCTCCTTCCCAAGTGACAGAGCCTGGAAGAGTGCTTTTCTCCCTCCACAACACAACGGATTGCGGCTCCCCGGCTAGCCTCCAGCATCCGCTCCGTGCCAAGCTCTGGCTTCCATCCAGCCCCTCCTCGGGAGCCAAACCCCAGACTCTCTTGTCCTAGGAACTGGTCCAGAAGGGCTTTGGCAGTCGGCAAGCAGGAGCTTTATACCACGGCCTGGGGGGCCCGGCTGCCCAAGCTCTGGCTGCCTGGGTGGGTGGCCAGGACCCCTACTCTGCAGAGCCCTGCCCCAGCACTGCAAAAGAAGGACAAAGAAGGGAAATGACAGGTTAGTAGCAGTACTGAGGGGCTGTTGGGGGGTGGGGGAGTGAGCGATGGCTTGCTCTGGCTGGTTCTTCCTTCTTCTGGGTGTGGAGGAGTTCGATGACACCAGTACCTGAGTGCCATGTGCTTTCTTCTTAAGTTCAGCCAAGGAGTTAGCTCCTGGGCTCCCGGAGCCACGCACCCTCTTCATGCCTGGGATTTTGCATTTTAGCAAAGCTGGCACTGGGATAGAATGCGAGGGGGTGCAGGCAACTTCTCTGTTCCCTTCCTTGGAGGGAACAGTGCCTGCGGTCTCTAGTGATGGCCTCTCTTGTACCTTGGAGTTTCATTATTAGGATTGCCGGAAGGGGTTGGCCAGTTCTTTGGTTTCTATGTGGGAGATTTTCCTGGCCAGTTTCAAAGGGCAGGCAGGACTTGTGGGAGTCCGGCTCTTCCTGCAGCCCGTCGCTGTGTCCCTCAACCGTTGTAAGGCACCGTCGAGGACAAGGCGGCACTTTCATATGTTAACATTTCTCAAAATTGAAAACCCACGGACCCTGAAGACCTACAGACCCATTGCAAAAGTACATTCAGTTAAATTCTTGATCATTCGGCATGAATGACACTGTAAGCACCAAGAGAAACATCCTCCAGCTATAAAGTCTCATCCCACAAGATTCAGAAAGTACTTACATTGATGTTATTTGAGAAAAAAAAAGTTGCCAGAATGAAACAAAAATCCCAAACCCCCTTTAGAACTCATGGCCTCTTCCCTCTCCCCTGCTACCACGCCTTCTTTCCCTGAGCCCCTGCCAGAACTCTCGGGGACTCCTAGATGCCATTTTGAGGAATGGGTTGTAGAAGAGTCTTCCCCCTAACAAAAAACCTCCCTCTAAGGAAAGAGCAGGAGGTGGGTCTGGTCTGTGGCCCCCATAGCATAGTCAGACTAAATAAGGGAAACTGGCCACACAATTTGGAGTTGGGAGGGCCTTGGGGACCCACCAGAACTCCGTTGTCAAAGTCCCTGTCCATTACTGGACAGCTCCTGCTAATGCAGTGTTCTCACAGCCAAAGTTAGCTGATCTAGAATTTTCACTGATTGGTTTTGCTCTTGACACCTGAGACCCTACTGAATTAAAAAAACAACCCCCAAAGATGATGGGACAGGGGGCACGCAGGCCTGATTTGAACTTTTTTTTTTTTAAAGATTTTATTTATTTATTTGACAGAGAGAGACAGCGAGAGAGGGAACACAAGCAGGGGGAGTCGGAGAGGGAGAAGCAGGCTCCCCATGGAGGAGGGAGCCCGATGTAGGGCTCGATCCCAGAACCCTGGGATCATGACCTGAGCCGAAGACAGACACTTAACCGACTGAGCCACTCAGGCGCCCTGAGCTCTTTCTCTCTCTCTTTTTTTAAAATATAAATGGATGCAAGAAGTCCATTGAGGAGCCAATGAATGTACTGATTTGCTTCTGAAGAATGTACAGATGGGGGAGGTGGGAGTTTGGAGGAGAAGCACAGATGGAGGAGTCTTTTCATTTTGATTTGTCGCTGAGCAGAGACCTGGAGGTGCCGAGGGTGTCGAGACTCACCAGATGCAAACCCAGGGAGGAAGGGCGACACGGACACACGGCAGGCACAGCCGGCAGGAAATGTGTTTCTGCAGGGCTCAGATGCCTGAGGAAGGACACACAACCAGGGATGGGGGATTTCAGCCCAAGTCCAAGGTCCTCCCAGGTGACAGACCTGGGTGCTCACAGATGGCTGAAGACCTAGGGATGTGTCCCGATGACGGAGGCAGACTGCTCCTGCCACCCCCACTCTTAAAGAATGAGTGTCGTCTGCGCCCTTGCTTGCTGAGCCAGGCCCTGCTCTCTGAAGTGCACGCCGGGCCTGCTCGGTGGAGTGATTTTGTCCTGCGCTTCTCTTGAAATATGTGTTCTTTTTGGTGCCACCTGAAGGCAGATATTCTAACTTCCTCATTATTGAAAATTTTGTAGAGTTCTGAGCACAAATGCACATCTATAGAGTCCTGTTTTGGAAAGCATCTAGCATCTGCTGGTCTCTGTCATATATATATATATATATTTTCAGCCAAAACAGCCTTTCAGGGCCACAGAGTGATGTGGGTAGAGTCCTTAGGATAAACCAATAATGCGATTCTTTTTTTGGTTCACTAGATTGTTATGTGAAGTGTTTGAAATTTGTAAGCTTTTTTCGCTGGCTGATGAAACTTGATAATCACTTGAGTTTATATGCCAATGGTTATGTTTAAAATGTACACACGGCATTGACTTGGGCTATTTTTAGAGGCGTGTGGGTTACTTGGGCCCGGGTAGCCCACTCCCTCTGACTACTGTTGATAAGCTTGAGATATACCCAACTGGCCACGCGCTAGAGAGCCCCTTGGCTACCTCAGTGGCGGGGTGGGGTCTAAGGCAGCAGAACAGATTTTGGCCTACACTCTGCTTTTGCACTTGCTGAGACGTGCTGGTGGAAGTGCTCGTCCTTCTCTGATGAGAACAAGGAGGACCCAGTTACCTTAGGGACTCAACGAACTGTCAGAAACTGATGTGTGTGGTGGCCTGTGGAGTGGGGAGAACCTGGGGACCCCGCCTTCTTCCCTGCTGTTTCTCAGATGGACAGAAGATAGTCCCACCCAGTCCTGGTGGGTCTGAATTCTCCGGGTAGCTGCTTAGTGAAAAAAGGACCTGCTGCTTCTAGAACCATCTCTCAAACTAGGAAGGAGTCCTTTTTTTTTTTTTTTAAAGAAGGGTCTTTTATTTTTTTTTTAAAGATTTTATTTATTTATTCATGAGAGACAGAGGGAGAGAGAGAGAGAGAGAGAGAGAAGCAGAGGGAGAAGCAGGCTCCCAAGGAGCAGGGAGCCCGATGCGGGACTCGATCCCAGGACCCTGGGCTCATGACCTGAGCCGAAGGCAGACGCTCAACATCTGAGCCACCCAGGCGCCCTAGGAAGGAGTCCTTAATCAGACGAGTACACCGAGGCAGGCATTGAGGACACGATGTGAAAAATCAGCCATTGCTGGGCTGCTTACTGTCTAGTGGGCGACTGGGAAGGGAGGAGCCTGTCAGCTGCAGCTTCCATTGCCGGGACGACCTCCCCAGCCCACATGGGCACAGGGCATCAACATTCAGTCCTCAGGTCTGCGAGGAGGGGCTGGGAGCTGACTGACGTCCCTATTCCCTTCTGGACATCCTTCCTATGAACTAATTTTTATTTTATTTTTTAAAATTTATCTATTTGAGAGAGAGCAGAAGTGAGCATGAGCTTGGGGGAGGAGCAGAGGGAGAAGCAGACTCCGCAGAGCAGGGAGCCCGACGCAGGGCTGGATCTCAGGACCCTGAGATCATGACCTGAGCTGAAGGCAGATGCTTACCCAACTGAGCCACCCAGGCACCCCTCCTATGAACTACTTTTGAGTGCTGGCAGCTGAAGAACTTAACTGATGGTTTGCACTGATGTTGACATGAGGTGGCATGGCCACTGGAGGCTCACAGGACATCGCCTCACAGCCTTCCACAAACCGTCTTCTGAAGGGCTGAGCCAGGGGCTGAGCTAATGTGGTATTCTGACATTATCAGCAGGTACAAGAAGCGGCGTGGGATGGGAGGTGATGCAGGAAGCAAGTCTCCTGACGTGGTATCCTGCAGACAACATGAGAAGGCAGACAATACCCTGTTCTGATGTTTGTGAAGAACTGATAAAAATATGTCAGAAGCCACAGCGTGAAAACGAGGCTGGGAGCTGGTCAGAGAAGGTGGCCACATGTCCGTGAGCGAGCTGGCCCTGCCCCCCTTCTCGCTCCCTCCCCTCCCAGGGTCTGAGTGTCCTGCTCGGCATTGTCTGCCTTTCAATCCCATTGTTAACACTGTATCTAACTCCAAGGCATCTTATTTATTTTAAAATCACAACTCCAAAGCCTCTTGTTCGAAGGGTAGTTTCAATTTATTGATGAACCAAAGAAACTAGCACAATGGGGCTGTGAAAGGCCAGGAGAGAGGGATAGGGGGTCGTTCTGCCCGCTCTCCCGTGCTTCCGGGATGTGCCCTCTGCACCTCAGGGGTGGCGCCCCTCGGAGGGGGAGGCCGGGTCTGCAGAGGGCACGGTTCTCTGCCCCTGTGTCAGGTGTGGGAAATTCTCCACACCCCCACCCCGCTGGCAGGACTCCCTCTGCGGCATCATCAATCGGCGCCGGGGACCTAAAAACACAGCCCTTGGAGAAAAGTTTTCCGGTCTGCAGCTCTGCTTTTTCATACCTTTGTATTCATTTGTGCCTGGAACAGCACATCTGGAGACAGACTGTAGACCTGGCCCACTAGATACTGTTATTCTTTTCTTCTCTGCTGCATAGTAGTCTAGATCCAGGTGGGTCCCTCTCACACTCCACAGAGAAAATAATAAGACCTTACGTTAGAGTTTTCAAAAGCGTGAACGTATGTTGCTTCATTTGAACCTGCGAGTAGCCCTGGGAGGGAGGCAGGCGAGCGTCGTGCTCCCAGGATCCCGAGGATGGCTGGGCTGGTGAAGCCAGGAGCCAGATCCAGGTCCTCCATCTCCTGGTCCAGGGCTCCTTCCACTCCACAAGATGAAGCGAGCTCACCTTGATGAGCACAGCAGCCTTCCGCTGAGAAGGGATGATGTGTCCTTCGGGCTGGCGGACCAAGGTGACTGGAGGTACAGAGCTTGTCAGTGGGCTCAGGGGAGAAACACACCTGAGTGAAATCTGGCATCAACAGCAGACGGGTAACTAGGGCAGGGCACGGGCATCTTGGACGAGGGTTTCCTGTTTTCTGGATTCTAACCTGGACCACACCGGGTGCTGTAGCTGGAACTCAGCAAAGTCCAGGAGGAGAGAAGGCATTCAGAGGACTTTCTCATCTAGCAATTTATTGATTCCTTCACACATCCTCTTGAGGTTGGGCCGGCAGTCTCCATCCAGACTATACAGGGTGGACAGGAACTCCACATCAGCAAAGTGGTTGAAGACATGGTTGATGCGCCCGTGGGTCCGGGGCGTCAGGTGTCGCTGTACCAGTTCATGCACCAGGTCCTTGCACTCGTGCAGGAGCTTGGAGAGCACGTTCCTGTCGAAGGTGTATTCCACCTCATAGAAGCTGACGATGGTCATGGCCGTCTGGTTCAGCTTCTTCCTGAGCTTCTCCACTATGACCAGCTCGTCCTGGCTGAACTGGTTGTGCCGGTAGAGTATTCCGATTTTGATTGCCACCTTGATCAAGTCTTTCATGATCTTGTGGGCTTCCTTCTTGTTGTGGGTGTGCTCTCTGGTGACTTTGTAGAGCTCATCGAAGATCTCGCTGCTGGTGTCATCAATCAACATGTTTGCCATGGTTTTGCTGGCGATCTTGCTCAGGATCTTCTTCTGGGCTTGAAGGGCAAGGCTCTTTGAACTAAAAACGTCGGGACCTATCATGAGGAAAGAGAGAAAAGTTATAGAAATATGAGAACCATTTATTATGTTTCTCCAAGGGAAACACACTAATTTGAACTTAGGTTCCTAGAGCAAAAACTCATGCCTTTAGATCCCACCGCTCCCTCACCAAACTCCACCAAAGCCCGGGATTGCTCCACTGTCCTCTCCACATACCATGCTTGTTTGCCCTCTTGAATCTTCTCAATCGCCCTCTTCCCTCTCTGGCAGGGGTCTCCTCTTTTCCGGGCCAAATCTCACCTTTCCAGACCTAGTTCATGCACAGTGCCTTCCTGACCCTATTAGCTCACAGAGAACCCCACCATTCAGTTGTGCAAATTACTGCTTAACGACAAGCATGTGGTACCAACACCAGCGCCATGTGCAAGGCGGACATACCCAGGCTGATCACGGCGGTCTTTTTGACTGAGTCTCAGAATCCATATTTTGAGTCTCAGGGGTCTTTTTCACGTTTCGTATCTTGGAAATTGGTATGTGTCTTACCGTCCCTGTTCCCAGGGGGCACTTGTGCTGTGGTTGTCGTCTTTATCTATATGAAAGCAATTTGCACAACAGGAGCCGGAGATTTGGGAGAAAAGTCAAGGGCACTCGGAGAAATACTGCCTCACCAACGCCCTCAGTTGGCATAGAGAACAGAAGGGCACCGTGTGTGAAACACACAGACAACTCCAAGTCAAAGATGCTTCAGACGAGTAGTGCCCTGAATGTGAAGCAGCTTAGAACAACCAAAGTCAATTGATGTCTCTTCTTTTCCACTTTATGAATGAACAAGAGTAATAGATGTTAACCCCCCCCACTATGTCTAAGTAAGTCCAAAAGGATCCTTCAATAAGTACAAAATTTCTAAGTAAAAAGAAAGCAGTCACTCACAGTTTAATTGGCAGCACATTCTTCTTTCTTAAGAGCACATAAAAGAGTCTCTTACAATTGATGGTGTCTTAGATTTGATGAACTACTCCATGAAGTCGCCAATTAGCTAGAGCTGACATCAGAAACCCACTGGCCATCTCTCTACGGTAGGTACACGTATTATTACTCTTCCAGAGGAGAGTCAGGTTGCCCGAGGACGGAGACAGTGTCTCCCACAGCACCCAGCTCCGTTCTGGGCACAGGGATGAAATGGTGTCTTCTAGGTAAAATACCAGAGAAACAGTGCAGAAGAAGAAGAAGGTAGTAAAATACAGTGCAAATTTATATTAAAAAGTAGTTTTCCTTTGAGAACTGAAGACCCTTCTAGGATCCATAGAGACTGTATCCAGTGCTCTGTGGCCACAGGGAAGTGACAGATAGGACAGGCAGAGTGGACACGTGGCCATACGTGCCGGGTTCTGCGAGCCTCGCCTGGCCACCCCACCTTATGTTCCACGTGCTCTGCCCACCCCGGACTCATTCGCTTGGTGGACAGTGATTAACACCCAGATGCTCAGGTCTCATGGACAGACTCAATAAACACTCCCACACAACTTAAACAAGGCTCATATGTACTCCCTCCACCCACCTGCCCCCTCACAACGGGCCCTGCCTTGCTCCCTCAGCCCTGGGCCCTTCCAGGACAGTGTCTCCTGCTCTCAGGCTTCTAGCTGTTTCTCAGGCTGCCAGCTCCGAGGGGCGCAGGCTGGAGTGGGGTTGGTGTGGCAGGGTCAGCAGCAGTAAGGCAGTCGGGGCCATGGGCACCCTACAGCCCAGGGAGCTCTCTCTCTCTCTCTCAAGTCTGAAACCATAGAATGTTCAAGCAACTTCGCAGTCAAGTGACCCTGACATGGGCAGGATGTTCCCTTCAGTCGAGGTGCAAAGGAAACCAACAGCATGTCCTGACTCTTCTTTACCATGAGAAAGTCCAGACCTCCTGATTTATGCCTTCCAGAGTTTGTAGCAAAAAATACTTCTGCCCAGTCTGACCATCTGCTACGGTCACCAGATCTTTGTGTGAATGACCTTTGTTCCCCAAACATCAAATTCGTATTCCATGGCACCTGGGTGGCTCAGTCGGTTAAGTGTTTGCCTTTGGCTCAGGGCATGATCCCAAGGTCCTGGGATCGAGCCCCGCATCGGGCTCCTTGCTCCTTGGGGAGCCTGCTTCTCCCTCTGCCTCTGCCTCTCTCTCTCATGAATAAATAAAATCTTAAAAAAAATTCATATTCCAAAGACAAATATTTACAAGTATTGAGGATGCTCAGAAGACTGTGCTGTATGCTTTAAAAAAAAAAAAGAAGAAGAAGAAATCAATCCCACAGAAGAAGATTTAAGACTTAAATAGTGGCCCTGCACTAAAATAGGTGTATGCCTACTCAGGTTATTATTCTGATGGGAACAATGGAATCTAGATGGATCTTTTCTAGAATATATATATATATAAATGAGTCATTTCTTTGTAGATATAGCTCCTCCTAAAAGCTGCCTGAGAACGAGGTGCATTAAGAGGCTCTCTAGAAATGCAGCAAGCACAGGGTGACACAGAAGCAGCAGATCAAATGCATAGACGGCCACGAGAATGTACGCTCCGTGAGAGCCAGGACCTGTGTCTAAGCCCTACCATGTGCCCGGTGCTTCACGCACTGGTGGCCCAGGGCAGGTGCTGGGGGAGGAAGGGAGTGCGGGCTGGCACTGCGCCAGGTGTTTCTTGGTTCTCACTGGTGGCTGAAGCTGCCATTTTTATCAAGGCTTCCTTCCTAGTCTTTTCCCCTCCAGCAATCCCAACATTCTTCTCTGGACCAGTAGCTGTCACACCTTTTGCTCATATATTCCCATAAGAATTTTGAAAAACTACGCACCTCCTTGCACCCTTAACTTGACAGCAAGTATTTTTCACCTTAAGGTTAAACAGTTATAATTTGTAAATAGATATAACTTCTACATATTATAAAGTGAGTATTTAAAAATTAGCCTGTTAAATCATTCTTTTAAATATGTCCAGTATAACATAGCACTACAGTGATATAACACAAGCTCTTCTTTAAAAATTAGAAATGTTAGAGATGCCTGGGTGGCTCAGTGGGTTAAGCATCTGCCTTCAGCTCAGGTCATGATCCCAGGGTTCTGGGATTGAGCCCCACATCGGGCTCCCTGCTCAGCGGGGAACCTGCTTCTCCCTCTCCCTCTGCCTGCCGCTCCCCCTGCTTGTACTCATTTTCTCTCTCTCTCTGTCAAATAAATAAAATCTTTAAAAAAATTAGAACTGTTACATTGTTCTTTGGCCCCCCTTGAAATTGTATCTCTATTCCATGACACCCAGAGAATTTTAACTTAATATATTTTTATGCTTGAAAATGTTTTATTTGATCAATTCATCATAATTCTCTACAGCCAAAGGATGCATACAAATTGAAATTTAAATTAAAAGACGATTCCAATGATCATAAATCTCCAAGCCTTAAAACATTTCTTCTAGAGTGAGTTATTTTGGGGTACAATATAAAATATTAAAATGTTGATAAACACTAAACATAAAAAATAAATTTTTATTGGAGATGCACCTCCAAATGAGATGTTAGGGGTGGGTTTGGCGTCTTCAAAGAGGCACCACAAACACCAAAGCGCCACGTCCTCCCTGTGTCTGACCAGGAAGGTTCTGCACCCCAGGGTGATATATTTGTCCCTGTGAGAGTCTTCATGGGTGAGAACTCTGACTAAAAACAGTGGAAAGGAGAGAGGTCCACCATGCTTTGACCTCAGGCTGTTTCTCAGGCAGGAAAGTGTGAAAAGAGTATGTATTGAGGTGAGAAAGAGGAGTTGGATCTATAAATCAATTCCCTCAAAATCGTCCTCATCTGCACATCACATGGGAGGTCTCTGGACTCTGGGCAGTGCGAACACTACACAGAATTCTCCTCTTCGGTGAGAGCAGTAGAGTTCCAAGAGGTGATAAGTAGTACTCTCTGGGGGTAAAGAGATTCTTGACCAAATAAGTTTGGAAAATACTGGGTTAAGCCATTAGACAGATTTCTTTTCCTGTGAGACTTTAAAACACTCCTTTAATACATTAAGGTGTTTTATCAACTCTCTGGGAGGGCTGGGTGTGGTAGGCAGAATAACGCCCCGCCGCCAAGATGTCCGTGTCTTAGTCTCTGGAACCTGTGAGTGTGACCCAACAAAAGAGACTTTGCAGATGGGACTGAGTGTAAGGATTTGGAGATGGAGAAATTACTCTGCATCATCCAGCGAGCCTGATACAATCACAGGGGTCTTTCAAAGTGAAGGAGGGAGGCAGGAGAGAGTGGGCCAGAGGGGTCCATGATGGTGGAAGTAAAGGGTCAGAGTGATGTGATCGCTGGCTTTGGAGATGGAGGAGGGAGCCACCAGCCAAGGAATGTGGCTAGCTTCTAGAAGCTGGAAAAGGGAAGGAAACACAATCTCCCCTAGGGCCTCCAGGAAGAATGCAGCCCTGAGGATAACACTGATTTTTAGCCCTGTAAAACCCACTTAGGATTTCTGATCTCTAGAGTTGTAAGAGGATAAATCTGTGTTGTTGGAAGCCACTAAGTCTGTGGTAATCTGCTTTGTAATAGCAGCAATAATTCACGTGGATAGACGTGATGTAGCTTTTCCCAAGTTTATCTGGTCAGGGAATTCTTTTTGTCTTTTGAGTAGAGTGACCAACTGCCCTGGTTTGCCAGGATTGAGGGGTTTCCCATATAGCTGACTTTCAGTGCTGGAACTAGGTAAGTGGCAGGCACGTTGGGACAAGTGGGTCACCCTAATCCGAAGCCACCAGTGAGGCGTATATCACTGAGTTAAACATTGAAGAACAGAGAAGTAATAAAAATTTCAGAGGATGGCAGAAAATCATACATACCTGCCATTCAAGACGCTATCATCTCAGCAGGTAAGTTGTACACTCATATTACCACATTTACTGCCCCTCTCTACTTGCTTTTTATTTCTGTAATTAAACTTAACCCTTGTTTGCTCATTTTGGGCAAAGTCCCTTTTGTCCTTTGGTTGCTCTGCAGTTATTGAACACTTCCTATTAGTCTGGCTCTATATGAAGTGCTACGGGGGAAATCCCTCCAAAATATCCATTTGGGTCCCACTCTGAATATGGTCCTGCAGGGACGGGAGACACAGACAAATGAAACAAAATTCAGAAACATGTGAAATAGCCCAGAACGGCTTGAGTGAGAACAGCTGGGGACAGCTAAAGGCAGACTTGAATGTGGATAGATGGGGGTGGCTACCATGTTACAAAGTGGCTTCTAAAGCCAAAGATACAGGCTGGTAACTTCCCCCTAATCACAAAGGCTGGTTTTCCTGCTAAGTTTTCAGCCATCTCTATTGTATAAGAATGTGTTATTTACCTATACGGGGATTTAGGGTACAGCCTTCCAGGGTGAGGGCTCAGGAGGGTCACAGGTGTAACGTCTCTGAAGCCCAAAATATCAAGAGTCTACAGCAGGGGAACCCAAGGATCACCAAAATTACCAAGAAAGCTTTAAGAAACAACAACAAACAAGTAAATTCTCCTACTCTACCCCAGACTGCCAGTATGAAAATCTTCAGGAGAGGGCTAGTAATCCCAAGCTCCCTACATGACTCTGACGTGCTGCGTGTAAGACCCACTGATCGGGACATGCCCCGACATGGATCCGACTGAACACTTCTCCTGCTAGGTGCTCTGGGAGAGAAGGGTCTGTGGTCAGTTACAATGAGCTTGTGGGTGACCACAGATTATGGCTGGCTCTTGAGGCTTTGCCGTACTGGATAGCTTATTAAAGGCTTTGAGATGTCCCACTGTAAAGACACCTGTGTAGTTTTGTTTAGTCTTCCTACTCTCAAACTTACTGAGCCTTACAAAATTTGTACACACACACAATCATCTTGCAGTATATATTATGAAAAATGCTGGGATAGGATTGAGAGAAATAAAATCAAGACACTCTGGTCAACTTTTACAACTCCCAGGGATCTGCTGGACAGGGGTGAGGAGAACCAACGTCTCCAACAGGTGTGCATGATTAAAGGGAGGGTGTGTAACAATGAGGGAGAGCCAGAGGGGCAGTCCTATTCAGAAGACTTTTGCACAGAGAAATCTTCGGACTGCTTCCTTCCATCCTTTCTTCTCTCTCAACCTTCTGCAGGGGGACTACGTGGGTGATCAGGGAGGAAGAGTGCTGGCTGAGAGGAAGAATGCGAGTTTTGGGAGCCAAGGTCAGGAGTGTACTTGGATATTTGGGGAAACAGGCCTAACCGGTGGACACATATTTGTTTTGGGAAAACATCAAGAGATCCAGGCTAGGTCTTGGAGAAAACTGTCCCCTCGTTGCCGTGTACAAGCCTTTGGAAGGCTGTTTTGGCCAGGGATAATTCTCTTAACCGTGTTCGTACAAAAGTTCCCATTCCCCAGCCATGAAAGCTAATGAGTTGTTTACAACACCTCAGAATCTCTGAGAATGGAGACAAAAATGTGATCATTCAGCTACTATATAGCTCCCCTGACTGGTACCAAGAGACAAGATGGAGGCTGTGAAACTGATCGCTGTGTCATAAACAGGGGCTTTCTTACACCAAGATTGATGGAGAAGCTCCAGTGAGAGCAATGTGAGGTTCGTGCTCTTAGAATAAGCCCTCTTAGAATATTTACAAGGAAAAGAAAAGTTTCAGAGCTATGTTGGGAGACTCCATGACAATGGTAGCCAACTAGTTCGGAGAGAGAAAGCAAAAGATAATTTAAGCAGGTCCTTCACTAAACAGGAAAGTGCTGGGGCCGGCCTGAGTTGATGCTTCTATAAATGATGTCCAGCCGTAGTACAAGGGATGTTTCCACATTTCTAGACAACACTAAGCTCTCCCAGATGGTGAAATGCCAAACTGGTGGTGATACACAGCAGGAAGATCTTACCGAGCTGGGTGAGTGGGCAGAAAAGAGGCAGATGAGCTCTAGCGTGGTAAGAGCAGGTAGTACACGTTGGGAAAAATAAAGCAAATGCTGGTTATGAGGGATGAAGCGCTCTGAGCATCTGCCCAGGATGTGCTGAAGTACAGAGGGCCTGGGGGACAGACTCCACCCTTCTCTTCCTACTCTCGGGGCTCTGTAACTTCTCTGCTTCCAGTTAATGCGAGTGTGGATGGCTGTGTCAAAATAATAAAATTGGAAATTATCTGTCTTAGCCAGTGGTACACACAGGATCACGTCACTTCTGTAAACAGCCTAAGATGATGATGGCAAGGAAGAGAGTCAGCTAAAAGTGGGAAGTAGAAGTTAGGAGTGGAGACGGTACCCAGAGCAAAACACCGTCTGTCCGGGGCACCTGGGTGGCTCAGTCATTAAGCGTCTGCCTTCGGCTCAGGTCATGATCTCAGGGTCCTGGGATCGAGCCCCGCATCGGGCTCCCTGCTCAGCGGGAAGCCTGCTTCTCCCTCTCCCACTCTCCCTGCTTGTGTTCCCTCTCTATGTCTCTGTCAAATAAATAAATAAAATCTTAAACAACAACAAAAAACCACACCATCTGTCAAAGCAGAAGACCCAGCGTCCAAGGAACGTGGGAGGGGCAAGACCCCGAGCAGAGGGCAATTAGCGGTAGTCCAAATTTCTGGCACGCAATCACTTATACATGACTATTGGGGAGAAAGTTCAAGCAAGCCTCCTTCAGATGCAGCAGCCTCACAAACTACTGGAACTTTCATGATGAGCACCTGTCTTTCTGTTCACCTGCACATGCACCCAGCAAAGCTGGCTGCACTGGTCATGTCCCTTGGGCTCCCTCCTTCACTACTGATAAGGGGCCAGGAGCCAGTGGGGAGACTGATAGTGTCTCCCCACCCTTCCTGCTTCCTTGTCTGTCCTCTGTGTGAACGATGAGGAAGGGGCTGGCTTTGGGGGTGAGGTGGTCTTCAGGATGGGACAAAATACCTTCTAGAGAAGACACTGCCTCTGCTTCAGTTCTTGTTTGTCCCCATGTAGCTACAGGGACAAACTATTAAGCAACCTTAAGTAGTGTTTCGAAATGCGAACCTAACAGAGTTATGGTTTCCAGAAAGATTACTAATTGAGTTGTTGCATCTCCAGTGGAGTCAAACTAGAAACCGCTGTCCTTCCCTTGTGGATTATATACTGCTGGAATATTAAAAACATGGCGCTGGAGGAGGTACAATGAAACAAAATCATTGAGTGATGGTGGGGTCTTTGGGTTCGGGACAAGCAAAAACTTGGATCCTCCCCTCTCTCCACAGAGAAATGATCAAAGCTTGGGAGCCCATGAAAAAAAGCCTTTGTTGGTCTAGTCCCTTTCATACTTGAATGAGATGGCATTTTTGGGACTTAAAAAAGGTATTTTGGGATGTCTTAAAAGGCATCACAGTAAAACTTGGATGGCATGGGAGGGTTAGGAATGCATTTTGCTGACTGCAGGTCAGTCCAGCATATCCTTGAGCATTCTTCGGGGCTGGGCCTCTCCCACCCCTCCAAAGAGAGCCACCTGCCTTGAGCGCATACCTCCTGGGCTCACCTCTGCGGCTGAGACCTGAGGTCCCCCCAATTTCCACTACTGCGGTAAGAAGCAAGCAGCCTGTGGGTCCTACAGGTGGGGTCACTGTGATGTGCCGGGCAGCAGCCTCTGCCAGGTAACACTGCATGGTGTGCAAAATGAAAATATTAGAACCTCTGTTTCTGCCTCCTTGTTTTCTTAGGAGAGAAGTGAAGCTTTCCTAACACTGAACATGCAGGCTGACCGGGGTACCCACTGGCGGGTGGCATTCTAAGGGAAGTGGGGAAAGTCCCCCACTCAGGGTTTGGAGGGTATTTAGTGTATCCCTCACTTGTTTATCCCCTTTCAAAAGTTTTGATATATTTCAGCATTTGTTTATGTGTGCTTGGTTAAACAGTCTCAGTGATTATATTATTTAGTTTTAACTAAACCCTCACAAAATGGACCAGTGATTTCAGAAGATTCCTGCAAGCAACCAAGCTGAGGACTGAAGACAATACACTAATCATACCAGCATAAGTGAAGAGCAAGGAAATGGCAGAGCTGACGATTATCCTCCTCATCGTAAGAGCTTTCCCACAGCCAAATTATAAGGTAAAAGTAATGATCTAATCAGATTGACAAGAAATAGGCCATAAAAATTTCAAAAATTCTAATAAGACGATTTGAAACATTTTACTTGCCTTGAGATATTCCCCAAGGTATTAGGAAGCCATGGCAATTAGTAAGACAGTGAAATGCACTGTGATTTTGATTTTAGCTTGTCCTATGGGTGATGGGGAGGGGCACTCAGGAACAGCACAGATGAGTGTGGGCGGGGGCAGGGATGAATCGAGGATGACGTTGAGGGCTTCTCCTAGCTTGGGAAACTGGGGGGTGGGGAGCAACGAAGGCACCACCAACTGAACGAGGCATCTAGGAGCTTGTGGGGTGGATGAATTCAGTCCTTAGCACGCTGAGTTCCAGGGGCTCTAGGGGAATCTGGGTGGAGAAGGTCACGGGAGCCTGTCCAGTAGGCACCTCACACCCACCTGTCCCACCCTGAGCTTCCTATTTTTCCACCCAAACTCTACCCCTTTGCATCAAGCAGGAGCCGGTGAAAAGACCCATCTTCCCTAAAGAATTTGTCAGTGGGGGATCCTGAGAGATAAACAGGTTCTTCCTTAAAAATTCAACTATCTAAAATTAGCTGGTTAAAGTATAGTCTCTATTCACAGCTTGCTGGGAATCACTTCAGTCAGAGCCACACTGTGTCCCTCCGAGGGATTCTCTCTCCCCTCTTTGGGCCCACCACCAAACTGCCCTTCCTAGTAAATGAAAAATGAGGGTAGGAAATGAGAGGCAGGCTTGGGTATGGCAAGACTGGGAGGGAGGGTGGAAGGAAGAAGGACCGAGTTGCCAGACAAGCAAATGGGGAGTAAGTAGTGTCGCACTGGCCAGTTGTTCTGCCTCCAGCTCAGGCTTGGTTGGAAATCTTGCCTCTGGCCCAGGCCTGGGAGCAGGCACAGAGTTTGGGCTTTGCCCTTGGTGGCTGCTCAGTCCTCGAGAGTCATTCATCCAGTGGTTTAGAAATGATTTGAGTGTTTTTGGGGGACCAAGCATGATGAATCTTTCCAGCTGTACTGGACATTTCAGGATGCTGTGCAAAGACACAGAAAAACAATGGTAGTCAAAATGGGACACTTCTTACAGGAGAGCTGATTCTGATTGTTGCAACACCTTGCACTGAATCATTACTCTTTTTTTTTTTTTAAGATTTATTTATTTGTCAGAGAGACAGAGAGAGAGAGATAGAGAGCGCACGTGAGAACAAGCAAGGGAAGCTGCAGGCAGTGGGAAAAGCAGGCTCCCCGCTGAGCAGAGCCTGATGTGGAGACCTGATCCCATGACCCTGGGATCATGACCTTAGCCAAAGGCAGACGCTTAACCTACTGAGCCACCCAGGTGTCCTGAATAATTACTCTTTAAAAATAGCATTTGATTATCTTTAAGGAGAAGACCAAGTTTTTTTTATTTCAAAAAATTCCTGGAAAAAAACCCAAAAACTGAAAACCAAACAAACCTAAAAATTCCTGGGCCTTGAAATAACTTACTGTTCCAAGTAAGGTGAAGAGAGATTGGCAGGGTCAGCTGTAAGACCTACTCTCATTATCTCATTTTGTCTTAGACCCCTCCAATCAACCCACCCATCAGCACTGAGCAACTAGTCAACTAATAATCATGTCACAGATACTATGAACTGAGCACAGATTATATACCTGGGGTGGTGGATACCACGTATTTGATCTTCACAAGAGTTCTTCAAGAGAGGGATGGTGAGTCTCATTTTACAGATGAGGAATCTGAGCCATAGCAGATTTAAGTAATTCACTCAAAGCTATGGGGCTAGTAAGCAGCACAACTGCTGTTGGGCCCAAGTTCAAATCAACTCCAGACAAAGCCCGCCATCTTTGTCTTCTGGCATATGCTTTCAGAAAATCATCCTTGGCTCCTGAATGTCTGTGATTTCTCACTTATTTGAGACATTAAATAGGCTTCAATTTAAATCCCCATCTAGTGAGGAGATTTACACTTCATCATTTTTTTTAAATACAAAAAAAGCCATTCTTATGTGATAGAACAATACCACGTATTCATCAAAACTTCAAGATAGATGTTGCTTTCATTTTTAGAGGGAATTCTATATACTTCAACAGAGTTACAGATGGATTTTGTTTTTCCTATTGATTTACAGCCAGCTCTGAAAAGTGAATGAGTGATGATTTTACTTACCAGAGCTAACTGAGGCAGATGCGTGTGAAGTCACTGGGGGCTGAATCATCTCCCAACTCCACAGGTTAATTTTGGAGATCTGAGAGAGATTTTTGTCTTACTGCAGTAGAAGAGCAACCATCACGAAACACAACGTCTACTTACATGATTTCTTGAAACAAAGCTTATTCATCCCCTCCCCCACTCTCCCTTGCATCTTAGTAAGTAACTGGTGTCTCTGGATGGTAGATCACATCCAGGCGTAATAACAGAGTCCCCTTCCGCAGTGCTTTATGCACACGAACTCATCATGCCCTTGCGACAACTCTATGAGCACACACCACCATCATCATCATCATCATCAACATCAGCAATGGCATTTGACGTCTTCCATCCAAGGAATCCACAGCAGAGAGATTAAATAGCTTGTGTGAAGCCACCATTCAGGAAGTGGCAGAGCTGGGTTCACACCCGGAAGAGGGCCCCAGAGTCCCATGCTTCACCCCTCCACACTAAACTGCCATTCGCGAGTGACAACCATCAATTAGTTTAAAGGTGTTTTGAATTACTGCCCACTTGAAAATGGAAATGGTTTCCCCCCCTCAGAAAAATTAATTTTTTAAAAATCATGACACATTTCAAGTATGTAGACAGAATAGAAGATAATCTAACAAACTCTAGTCATTGGGCCACTGCCCAGACTGGGACAAATCTCAGTATTTTGTCCTCGGAGACAGAGCGAGGTAAAAAGCCCTTTGTTTTCAGCTCCCTCTCTCCCCTTCTATCTCCCCAGATCTAACTGCACTTCGGAAGCTGATGTGTCTTTGTCTCCTCCACGTTTTTACAGTTTTGCCTCATGAGGAAGCATGCATCACCGGTATATTGTTTAGAGTATTTTTAAACTTCAGATAAGGGTGTCATACTACACAGATTTTTCTGCAACTCTTCATTCAATATCATGCTTTCAAAATTTATCGAATCTAGTCATTTAGTTGCTTACGTGAATATACGATGTCTCCATGTTTCCTGATGATGGACATTTAAGTTCTTTCTCCTTTCTGCAAGCAATAAAGTCCACAGACCTGTCTCTCTGTGCACACACACGACAGTCTCCTTGGTTCTACATCTAGAATGTGCCTGCCGGCTCCTGGGCCGGAGGCTGCCGGTTGCTTTGCAGCAAGACAGCACTAATTTTCACTCTCACCAGCAGCCTGTGAGTGCCTGCAGTTCCATTTCCTCATCAACACCTCAAATAGGCCACCTTTTAATTTTCTGCCAATCTGATAGGTACAAAATAGTATCTTGTTTTAATAGATCTTTCTCTGCTAGTGAAATTCAATGTATTTTTGTGTATATTGAGCATTCAGGTCTTTCCTCTGTGAATTGCTTATTCATAGAATTTACTAACTCCTCTCCCCGGGGCCCCCCCCCGCCACAATTGGATTGGACGTCTTTTTCTGGCTAATTTGTAGGAAATTCTTTTTTTTTTTTTTAAGATTTTATTTGAGAGAGAGAGGGCAAGCGAGCACAAGCAGGGGGAGGGGGAGAAGCAGAGTCCCCACCGAGCAGGGAGCCCGACGTGGGGCTCGATCCCAGGACCCTGAGATCATGACCTGAGCCAAAGGCAGATGCTCAACTGATTGAGCCACCCAGGTGCCCCTGCAGGAGCCTTTAATATGCTGTGGATTCTAATCCTCTGCTGATCACATGAGTTGCAACTATCTCCTTCCAGTCTGTAGCATTACCTTTTCACTTTATTTGTGGTGTCTTTAGTCCTACAGAAGTTAATATTTTTAACATAAGTCAAATTTATCAATGTTTTCCTTTATTGTTAAGTGCGTTTTGTATCTCATTTTAAGAAATCCTTTCCTGCCATGAGGTGAGAAGTGAGTGTCATATATTTTCCAGAAGTTTTAAGGTTTTGTTTCCCACATTTAGGTCATTAATCCATTTGGCATTTATTTGTGCATATTGCATGAGGTACCTTTTTCTCCTCACAATTTGTTCAATTTATTGAATAGTTCATCCTTGTCCCACTGACCTGTTAGGCCACCTTTTTCTAATCAAATTTCCAAATTGTGCAGGTCTGTGTCCTTTACTCTGTTCTACTGAACTATTTCGGTGCTGGCACCACACTGTATTAACTACTATAACTCAGAGTAAGTCTTGATAGGCCGTAGGGAAGATCCCCCCCACCATTTTATTCTTCCTAGAAATGGTCTTGACTGTTCTTGCCTTTGCTCTTCCATATAAATTTTAAGATCATTTGACCAAATGCCACGAACACCCTGTATTAATCCAGAGCAAACAGGTATCCTTATGATATCAAGCCTCCCACCCATTAGCATGATATATCTCTCCATTTAGTCAGATCTTCTGTGTCCTTCGATAACGCTTTAAGAGTCATTTCCATGAAACTCTTATATATCTTTCATTAGATTTACTTCTGGGTACCATAGTGTTTTGGTTGCTACTGCAAGTATAATTTTTTTCTATTATAGTTCCTAAATGGTTATTAGTGATATATAGGAACCCAATTGATTCATGTATCTCCAACTGAGAAATTTTGTGAGTTCTGTAACTAGTTCTAATTGATTTTATGTAGCATTTCTCAGATTTTTTTACTTGGACAACTACACTGCCTCACAAAATAATCTTCTACCTCCCGTTTCTTTTTCTTGCCTTGTATGCTGACTCGTAAGGGTGCTATTTGATATCCTGTCTTGTTCTCGACTAACAGAATGGCCTCTAAAATCCTCCCTGCCCCCCACCCTGGCCACATATAATCTCTGTTGTGGGTTTTTGATGGATACCACTTATCAAATTAAAGAATCCTCCATCTGCTTCTGTTTTGCTAATAAGGCTTTGTTTGAAGGTAGAAATGTGTATCTAATTTTATCAAATACTTTGTACCTATGACGATCACCATATGGTTTATCCCTTTTAATATGTGAATTTAACCAATTATTAAACGGCTTTCTGATTTAAATCATCATTGCTTTCCCACAAGCCCCACTTCATCATAATGCATATTACATATGTACGTTATATATATAGTATGTATGAATATACACGTATATAATATACAGAGGAATTCCATACTAAGTATTGTATTTAGCATTTTGCAACTATGCTCAAAGGTGAGATTGGCCTATAACTTTTTCCTAGTACAGTCCGTCTGATTTTGATGTTCGAGTAAACTAGCCTCATGAAATGGACTGTGTAGCCTTCTTGTTTTGGGTTTTTTTTTTTAAGATTTTATTTATTTATTTGACAGAGAGAGAGAGCACAAGTAGGCAGGGTGGCAGGCAGAGGGAGAGGGAGAAGCAGGCTCTCCGATGAGCAGGGAGCCTGACGCGGGGCTTGATCCCAGTACCCTGGGATCATGACCTGAGCCGAACGCAGCCACTTAACCGACTGACCCACCCAGGTGCCCCGCCTTCTTGTTTTTTAAAGGTTTAGTAAAACTCACCCATAAACCCACTTGTGACAAGTGTTGTGTTTTGAGACCGGGGATGAGTGGAGAATCAATTTCTTTAATGTTTATTCATGTGTAGAAGAGCAATAATCCCCCCAAATCAACACATACTTATGATTTTTTTTAAACTATTTTAAGCTCTCTAGATTTTTCTTTTCTTTCCCTAGAGCACCCACAAAGTAGGTAGCTGCTGTGAATGATAGATCACTCTCAGGAATAAAGTGATAAACACCATCCACTGGTGTAATTTTGAATACTATTCTCCTTGTTTTATTTTAAGAGGGGAGACCAAGTATCTATTTCTCAAAATATTTTCTTTCACAATATTACAAAAAATGATTAATAAGTATTGAGAAAAGTCAGAAAAGATGCATACACCAAAGGAAGAAAATGAGTCCCCCACAACCCCATCATGCATCACAGTCACCATGTATATATTCTGCCAAACATTCTCCCAGGCATATGCCCTTTCCCATTCACAGATACATGATCAACGAACACTATATTCTAATCTACGGAAAATAACAAATAACCTAGTAGCAGGCTGCGTGATGGGGGAAAGGGTGTCCAAAGGGGTCTACTAGCATATAGCAGGATTCTCTTCTATTGCCCCTTCCTAAGCCAGGTGGTGGTGGGAGACACCGAGGAGGAGCCCCATACACAGACCCCCTGGCTCTGTCCACCTCATCCCAGCCCTCCCAGCAGATGCCTGCTTGTTGGATGTCAGTCAGAGGACATGCTGAAATCAGACGCCACAGGGTGTCTCATCCCTTCACACGGATGGCTCTGCCTTAGCCCAGCTGGCTGAAGACAGGAAGGTGACAGGAAGGTGACAGCCAATCAGTCCCAGAAATCCAGTCGGCTCTCCCTGGGGCTGGTGCGTTGGCCCCTTGTGACCACAGCTGAATGCAATGGATCCCTGCCCAAGTGGCAGAGGCGCGGTGACGGCTTGCTCCGGCTGAAGACCCCTCTCTCCTTGTGCTCTGGGCTAGCACTCATGTCCTTCCAGGAAGGGGAGCCCTCGCACCCAAGTCCAGCGTAGTCCTTTTCCAGTGCTGCACTGCGATCGGCACTGAGTTACTCCAGGACTGATGCTCGGAGGACTCATGTACCCTCACAACGAGGGCAGCGTCTGCCATGTACAAGTTGCTCAACAAATGTCTGTAAATGAATAACCGGATGGATGATGTGGAGTGTGCTTTCTCATTCTTGGACGCCCAGATTCTATCGGTTCAGGGTACACACTGGCACGTCGTGAGGACGCACGAAGTACCTGCTGAATGGAATGCACTCAAGCACCTTCTGAACTCAGCACGAGGCCCATGCCCTGCCTTTCCCAGGCAGTCACCTGCGCGGCCCAGCTGGGTTCTGCCTGTCTGCACCCCTATACACAGCAGCGTCCCCTGGGTGCCCCCTGTGCCACCCCCACACCCATGTTCACTCCAGCAGGAGCCCTCCCTCCGTGGCAGGAGCACCACCCTCCTGCCACCCCCTGAGCCTCCCATTCACGTCCCTTCACGCTCACCCACTGTTTTAACACCCAGGAGCTGCTGGGGATCAGAGTAGCACAGGCCACGTCTGTCTCTCTGGATGATCCCCTCTGTCTGCTGGCGGCTCCCAAACTGTTCACCATGGCAGGCACCGAAACCCCAGGCTCAGGCCAGCAGACTGCTAACAAGGACACCGGTAGGATGCTGCATTCAGAGCCATGGGAGGATGCCAGCTTGGTAATATGTGAAATTAGTAAACAGACTGATGTAATAAAAATGTCAGCCTTTGGAATTCTTCAATTTTTGGAGTGTAGATATAAAACCTAAGACATTAAAAAAAATCAGGCAATAAAATGGAACACATTCCAGTCTATACTGGAAAAAAAAATAAAATATGGCCTGAGATAGTGGGCATGTAAGCCTAAAGGAATGAGGCTCTTGGAAGATGCTGTGATTAGATTAATACAGCTTAGTGAGTTAAAAAAATGAATAAACAGTAGCTGTACTAGAGAGGTCGGAATACATGAGGGAGAAGAAACCAGAAGGTACTTCTGGGTGGGAGATGATCTGGCAGACAGCACTGTGCCTTGTTCAATGTTCTAAATTTTTTTTTTTAGTGAAATATAAATTTTGTACAATGACATTTTTGGATTTCAGTCAATTTGAAAGTGGAACAACAGGAAAGGGGCACATGTAATATATAGCTAATAATACCCCTTACATATATTCTGTAGTAATTGTTTTTTTTTTTTTTTTGGTCCATGGATTTGAGATCTAAGACAAAGTCAGGCCACATTTTGGATATCCACTGGTGCCATAGTCATTTCTGGCCCCGGGGAATGGCGGTGTTGGGGAATGGAGTTTGCAGATGGGAGGTGAGACAGCAGATCTCTCATTCCCCTACGAGGCTGCTGAGGTTAGACTCCCAAGCTCGGCTGGGACCCCTCCTCAGACAGAACCACTGTGAGCCAAGAGGGTCCCACTCACATAACTCAGGAACCAAACAAGCTGTGGAGACTCATGTTCCTGGAAGTTACACATAAACGTGTCTTTCTCTGAAACTTCCTTTCTAAATTAAACGTTTTCCACACTTGTCCCAAGGCAGTAAATGTCTCTAACTTATTTACACATCATGGTAATAGAAGAAAGCACCACCACAAGGTTTTACCATTTCAGATCAAGTCATCTGGTGTGGTCACCCCCAGATGCTGATAATGGCTGTCCTGTGGAATTGGGATACAGAGCCATGGCCAAGGAGTCACTCCCCCACACAGCGGAAACTGTTCCTGCATCCAGCCTCTGCGCAGGCAGCAGGGTGTGAGAACAGAGCCCCGCTCCCAGGCTGCCCCCTAGGCCCCCAGGGGGCTCACTGTGTATCATGGGCCCAAGTCTTCACCTTCCTGGTTTCTTGGTCTGTTGAATAGGGGAGCTGGACTCGATGAGTCTGCTAATTTTATATTAACTTCTTCAGAATCAGAAAGTGAGTTTTTAAGACCATTAAAGAACAGCACCGAGCATACATGAGATATGAGCTGATACCCACAGGATGGATTACCAGGCTTCCTTCTCTCACACCGATTCCCCCCATCCACCAAGCTTTCTCCCAGCTCTGCAACTGTCCGTTTCAGCAGCGGAATGCCTCCTCTTCCTCCCTCCTTGAAAAACCGGGGGCACTGACCTTGGAGCCTCCAGCTTTCTTTTTCTGTGGCTTCCCTCCAAAATGCCCCCTCCACCAATTTCCTGGGGCCCTTGCCTCCTCCATCAGACCACAGCCTGTGCTCACCACAGAGCAGGCGGTCAGCAGACTCTCCCCAAGGCCTCTCCCTGTGCTGGACTCAGCGCCCACAGACCAAGCCATAGACTGCCAGCCCCAGCAGGCCGCCCTGTGCTGACACAGCTGCCAATGGGAGCTGTGCCCAAACCACCAGGTCACCTCTTCCTGCGAGGCCTCACACCTCTGTCATCCCACCTTTCTGCCCAAAGAGAAAGCATCCTTGCCCCAGTCCCACAGGCTTTACTCTGAGCATCTTCTACCTGGATGCAAACATGCCCTGCTGCTCTCCCTTCCACCCCTCCCCTGAACACTCCTATCCAGAACAACCCTCCCCCCAAATAGGGCCTATTTAAGGACTTCCCACCTGGCTTCACTGGTTTGTCCATTGCAAATTCCAGGAGCAGGGACCTGCACTGCTGTGTCCACAGTCCTGTCTCTGGCACATAGTAGGAACTCAAATGAATTTAAACTTCAAAAAACCAGTAGTGACAAGTCAGTCCAGGAAGCGATGTCGCGGGGGGAAAGACAAGGACAGACTCTCTCATGGCATGCCGCCTTGCTGAGCCTTGCAAGGATCTATGTTCTGTTACCCTCTCCAGCTTCATCCTCTAATGCCGGCCACACCCTGGTCTCCCCTGTACTGGGCGCTATCATTCCCGGGGTCCTCTCTGCACATCCTGTTCCCTCACCCCTCTCTCCCGATTCCTATCCAGCCCGCAAGACTCCACGGAAGGACTTCTGACCTCTGAGCACGCGTCCCTGCAACCGCATTTCCCTCTGGTATACTCATCACAGCGCAGAGCCATCATACACCAGCTGGATGAGTGACGTCATGTACCGCCGTCTGTAAGCCGCTGGGCGGCAGGAATCATTCCTGTATTCATCCCCAAGGCTCCAGCCAGGGATTGAAACACAGAGAATGTTCATTGTGTGAACAAATGGCTATCAGTCTTGACATTTTACTGAAATGTCTTCGCACTTATGTCAGGAGCAATAACAATAATCAGAACCAGCGTGGCCCCGGGGGCACTGAAGCCTGCCTCCTCTGGCCAGGGGCCTGAGGTCACCCCCACGGCGCCTCCTTCCCACCCAGGCATCCTTGCCAGGACATCACTCCTTGGGCTCACCAGTCACGTTTCCTTTTTGTTTTGTTATTTTAGAAATCTATTTTCAAAGTGATACAGGTACATTATTTTAAAAGTCAAGTCATCCTAGGGCTTATCCAAAATGCAGCATCCTCTGGCCCACTTTGGATGCTGGCTCTTCACGGCAAAATACTTCAAACTCTTTTAGCTGTTTCAACTAATAATTACCTCTTTATATTTAAATTACATGTTATCCTGTTAGTCCTCGACTTTATTTGCTTTTAACTTCCTATAATGGAAGGCAAGAAATTAGCTCTCTTCCCATTCATTTCTCCTTCCACCTTCCCATTTAGTTCTATTATAATATTTGGTTAAATCAAACATCAGTGATTTACACTACCATGACTTGGACACCATTCGTAGCTGACTCATGTATGCTCTATCACTTCCATGACTGCATTTCCTTTCTTACTCATCTTGTTTTCTCAGGAGTTAAACACTGCCTTGTTTTTCTTTCGGTTAGTTTTCTACCTACCTAGCACTAATTCACTCCCAAAGTTCCTAGCAGAATACAACGTTCTCAATGGGTTCAGACACATCAACTCATCTTTTCCTTTAATTTTCTTTCTTGGAGATTCCTCGGGGAGCTCTCTCTGTGTGCTGGCTCAAATCTGAGCACCTCTCCCTCTAAGCCCGTGCTAGGCCGCCACCCTGCTTCTCCCTCCATCCTTCCTCCCTTCTCTCCTGTGCCCATCTCATGGCTTCTTCTTTCTTAACTTTACACCCCATTTCAGTGGAACACTTTGAGGAGCACAGACATCAGCAAACTACCTTCAAGAGCCCGAAATAAAGGGCCAAAAGGCAAAATATATGTGGGTACTTATAGAACCATTTAAATGTAACCATTAAATAAAAAAGTAAACGTGCTTGTGGGCCATCCAAAAACAGGGGGGCCTCAGCTGGCTGACTCCTGATCTAGCAGCCTATAAGGAAGGGAACACGGTAGGGTAATTTTCTGGAGACCAAATGTGTCTTACAATGACTTTATGCCACCCACACGCACAACTGATGGTTTGACGGCATTCAGAACTCTACCTGGGAAATCCTTCCCCTTTAGAATTCAAAGGCATTGTACCACTGTTGTTTAGCTCTTGGTGTTGCTGCTTGGGAAACTAGTCCATTGGTAAAAGGGCCTGGTTATTTTCTCTGAAAGTTTTAAGATCTTTGCTTCATGACCAGTCATGGCCACAGGTCTCGGAGTTTCCCCTGCCTTCGTCCCTCCAATGCCCAGGAGGGCTTGTGAGGTGAGTGCGGGGCCCAGGCAGAGGAAATGGAGAGAAGCACCTGGGTAGGAGAGGCTGCAGGGAAGGGGAGCATCAAGGATGAGGCAGAGATTTGGGGCCCGGCAGACAGGACAGAAGGGGAGAGGAGAGAGGGAGGACTTGCTTCTGGGCAGGAGGTAAGAGGTCAGGAGGCCCCTGCTGGGGAGCCAGCTTTTCTCAAAGTGTTGGACTCTTTAAGAGGGACCACCCTCCAGGTGAAGAGGCCCAAGAAGGCTGGGCAGCCATGACTGGCAGGCCCGCCGCTGGCCTAGCAACTCAAGAGAATGGCCCTTCTTGTGACCCCTGCCCCTCTGGCCTCCCTGCCACATGACCTGACCTCCTTATGTCCAGACAAGCTGCCCTTCGTCCTTGCCGGCCTCCAGCCTGCCTTAAGACAGTCTTGGCCCCTAATTATCAACCATCTTCAGACTTTGCTCAGACTCCAGTTACTCTCATTGGGTTATGACAATTTGGCAGAGCTCTTTTTATGTGGAGATTTTTTTTTTCTTTTTTAACAAAAATGAAACAAACAAAACCCAAGGATGGTTGGAATGAGACATCTTCATCCCACCCATGAGCTTCAGTCCATCACTGACCTCCCTCCTGGGGTGAATGGAAAGCCCGGGGTGGGGTATTCGGTGACAGCTTTCTGGAGATAACACCTGGGTGCTTACTACAAACGCTGGTCTTAGGATGTATCTATCATCTACCATTCTTGGCATAAACGCCTACTTTCTCTAAGAATTCACTCTTATCTTGATTATTCTGCCTTTCCTATTTCCTGATCTCTCTTAAAAATCACAGTGGTTATATTCACTCACAATTGATAAGAAGGAGATACGGCTGTTTAATAAAGAACTGATACTGCTTTCCACTTGAAAATTAAGTAATTTTTTTTTAATGGGAGGATGAACTTTTCTGGAAGCGTGAAAATACATAGTCAATATATATTTTTATATCTGAAAAGAGGTAAAAATCATTTTGTATAATATAAACCAAGAGAGTAGACAAAATTGTGGCTGATGGGGAATACCATTAGCCCTAGCTAGTTTAAAACTAGGTTAAAAATTCTAATAAACGTGAATCTAAATGGTTAGCACTTCTGTTTCCTATAAGCTTCCTACCCCTATTTGGTTGGCTAGATTAGAATAAGGTGGAGATAGGGAGGCAGTAAAGAATATTGGGGCCACGATGTCTCTTATTTTCAGCTCCAAGATGCACAAGAAATCTTATTAAATTTCTAATTCCTTTGGAAATAGATACACATTATATTTAATATCATACAACTCCTCAATAATTTTTTTTGGAATGGCGAACCAATGGCAGTAGCAGACCAATACTACCTAAAAACTAGTAATCCTGCTATAACAGGATTTTAAACGCTCACCCCTCTTTTTTACTAATTGTAAAAGTAATAAAGACACAAAATCAATGTGTAAATGAAAAAGAGGAAAGGTGAAAGTCATTCATATTTGGGATAGAGGTCAGGGACAGAGAAAGGGTCATGGAGGGAATGAGGGTCAGGGATGCCAGGTGCATACAATGACAATCAGCTAGCGACAGTGAGGCCACGTTCAAGGGCCAAGATGGCTGAGTCAGCAAACTCATTCCAGCACTGCATTCGGCTTGAGAGGCTCTGGTGCCTTGTGCCAGAGTCTGGGCCCCAAATCTATGAGCTCATTACCCACTCTGACGGTCCACACTTCCTCTTCATGGCACCAGGGCCCACAAGGCCTAGGCCGGGTGGGCCCAGATGGGACAGAGTGATGTGGGGGAGGCACCAAGGACAGGGGAGAGCCAAAGCCCGGGCAATGGGTGAGCAGGAAGAGGGCTGAGGAGAGAAGCCTGGAACATGCCCCCCACCAGGAGAAGCCCTGAGAGGGACTCAGGAAGGACTGGTCTGAGGTGAAAGACGATCACAGGCAAGTGAGAGAAGAACTAGTTTCAGGGAAGAAGATGGAGGGAAGAACTGGGACGAAACTACAGCAAAGCCCACAGGATGAGCAGTGGACTGGGCCCTTGGATCTCACTTGATTGTTGCTCTTAAAATAACATTTCCTGCTGAAAGTTATACATACTCATTGCAGAAATATCTGGAAGAGAAGTACAAAGAAGGAAATTATAATTACCCATAAACTCATCATACAGAATGGTTAATTCTGTTCCAGCATTATAAAGTTAAAAGTTTATGTGTATGAATGACTGGAAGGGAGTCTCCTCCCCTTTTCTCTATAAAAAGGAATGTATGTGTATGTACATATGGGGGGGTGTGTGTGTATAAATAAATATATGTACATATAATATGTGTGTATATGCATGTATGTAGCACAAGTGGGATCACAGATTATCCAGTTTTCTTTATCCACTATAATGCAAACTCTTCCCTATATTATATGTTCTTCAAATTAATTTCTCTTAACAGCTGAATAATATTCTGCTGTGTGGAAGTGTCATTATATATTTAATCGTTCAGTAGCTCTCTGGCTGAATATTGTTTTTTAGGTTGGATACCTAGGTTTGTTGCTGCCCCCATCTTGGGGGGTACAGTTTTCAATAGTGAAAACTCATCACCTGTTTTGTGATTTGGGGTAATCTCTGATTCTGTGTCTTCATCTATAAACCAAGAATAATAATACCTACTTTATCCATGTCCTGGTTCTGCCATGGATCAAGTGTATGGGATATTTCATTGTTCTTATGACTTTACCGTTGTTCGACTTGGTGGCCGAGGAAGCCACAGAAGAGCTGGGCAAAGCTGAGGGAGGGGGAATGGTCTGGGTGTGGAGGTGCTGAGCTGAGGGGCCTTCTGGCCAGTGAGGAGGAGAGGTCCCTGCAAGGCAGGATTCTTGCTTGGGAGACAGGACCGGGTGAGACTGCAGCTTTGGGAATTTTTGGCTTTGCGCCGGGAGAACGGATGATCTCTCCCAAATGTGTATTGTCAGAAAAGACCAGGCTGAGGGCTCAACCTGAGGAGACATAGGTAGGAAGAAAGCATTAATGATGGACACAGGAGGAGCAACGGAGGAAAGGTGCAGGAAAACCAGGATTATATATAGTTGCAGAAGTCGAAAGGAAAAAAAAAAGTCAAGAAATTATTGTTGAATTCCCATCAGATACTGCTCTGGGCTCTCTAAAAGTTGACTCTGTATTAACTGTTTCACTGAGATTGAATCACTGAATTATGAAGTTAAATCCTAAGGGTAGAAATATTAACACAGATGAACAACTTTCACTGTTTCCTTACAGTCAATCTAACCAAAGATAAAAAAATATAATTGGAGAACTAGAGGTCAATAAATCTATCCCTGAAGCTGGTAGCTATTAAACTCAAAAGTAAATTAACCTTTGCAATTGTCACTGGGCATCTATAAAACCTAGTAAATACGTTTTGGCTATTAAAAAATATAAAAATCCTCTGAGGGCTCTGTGTAGGGCTTTCCCGACTGTGGGGGAGGAGTGCACCAGGCAGAAGGGTAAGGCCTGGTGTGGGCCTGTGGTGGCCTGACTTCTGGGCAGATGTGCCTGGTGGGGAGGGGGCAGCAAGAACCCAGGACAAAATGTTGGAAGGACACAGAGCAGGGGTCCCTTTGATATCCCAACATCCAGAATAACTCTGATCTTTTAAAAAAAATTATGTATGTCTTCTGGGAAGGACAGAGGAACCAGAGGATCTGGCCTCCAGTTCTGGTTCTGACACCACCTGGCAACACAACCAGTTTTTAGTATCCCCACAAAAACAAAGCAGAAGGGGGGCTTTTGTTCTCTTAAAAAGCCCGCTCCATCCCCAAATAAAGCTCCCTTGCATCTTTTCAGGATTGCTTTTTGGCTTCGGAAAAGCACATCTATTCTTAGGACTCAATCTTATTTTCTTCTTTGTATTTTTTTTTTTTTTTTACATATTCTACCATGAGTTTGCATTCCTTTGGTCAGAAACTAACGTTACTAAAAGGCAGCAAGTAAGAGATTGCCCCGGACATCCAAACCCCAGTCATCTAGCTCTGAATCTCGACTTCTTTTCACTGTGAGGCAGGATCATCCTTGAGTTTTCGCTCGTCCTCGAATCCAACAGGTCACCATGCCCTGGGAATTCTATATCTGAGATGATTTAATGCTGGAGTGGGGGAAAAAAGTGCCTGAGGACCCAGCTTAAGTACACTCTGATAAAAGGAATGTTTGTCTGTCTTCAGCACCTCTCCTGACTTTGCTTTTCAATCCTTCTCTCGTCTCAGTGTTTGCTAGATTCACTACATACAGCTACGTCCCATGGCTCTGGGGATGTGCACAGCTGCAGAGTCCTTCTATGACCTTCTCTCCCTGGCAGAAGCTTTGTGCCCCTCTCCCCAACTTCCCTCCCAAAACACCCTTCACCAGCTCTAGCCAATCCTTGCCCATGTGCTATTGAATCAGATTGAATCTGTGCCAGCCAACCCTTACCCATGTGCTATTGGGCTAATGCAGGTAATGTCTGCTGCTTAACACAGGGCCTTCTGGAGATGGAATGTCCTAACAGAAGGAGCCTCATGAAGGAACCTGATGGTCAGGGTTCTGGGCCCTGTGGGAGCTGGTTGGGGATACAAAGGAGCCTGGTGGTATCCATCCACCTACCTAATCTACCTCATACATGAACAGTTGGAATTAACCTGACTTCACATCCACTGACAAGCTACACATCCCAGAGCAAGTTACTTAACCTCTCTGTGCTTCAGTTTCCTGGTTTATAAAATGAAGTTACTTCTAGTACCCATCCCAGAAGGCTAGCATAAGGGTTAAATAGCATATAAACAATCAATCCAATCTCGAACACATTGTATGTGCTTAGTTAACATGAAATAAGTAAAATTCAAAACATCACTATTATTTTGCATTCCATACTAGCCCTCTGGGACTGGACTCTGGCTGGCAAAGACCATCCTCACAGTTTCTCATCTTGTTTGATATTTGCCACAATTTCTTAAACCCCATGTCCTCTCCTCTATCACCCCAACCCCAGTCTTGTCTCCCTGACTGTCTCAGTGTTATCCTCAGAAAACCAAGGAAGCAGACTGGAACGTGGTAGACAGAGCTGCTGCCCAGACCTGCCCTGCAGACGGCCCCACCATCTCCCTCTATGTTCTACGCCGAAATTTCTGTTTACCTTCCCAGCATAACCCACAGGCCCCAGATCAGGCCTGCTGGATGTGCATGCTCACCAGAACAGCCCTTGACAGAATTTCCTCTCGCGCATGAAATTGGATGCCTTTACTATAAAAAATATCAACTAGGAATCTCCATAATACTGTATCACCAAAATGTTTCCTTTCAGGGTTAGACCAGTTTCACAGAAAGCATATTTTACTTTTTTTTAAAAGATTTTATTTATTTATTTGACAGAGAGAGACACAGCAAGAGAGGGAACACAAGCAGGGGGAGTGGGAGAGGGAGAAGCAGGCTCCCCACTGAGCAGGGAGCCCGATGCGGGGCTCGGGGCTCAAGGCCGGGCTCAAGGTGGGGCTCGATGCGGGGCTTGATCCCAGGACCCTGGGATCATGACCTGAGCCAAAGGCAGACACTTAACGACTGAGCCACCCAGGCGCCCCGCATATTTTACTTTTGAAAAGAGACCCTACAAGCTAGCAGCTGCTCCTGTGGTTTTTCAACAGTTTAAACCAGTATTTGGACACCGCCAAAGTGTCTCCTCTTTTTTTTTCTGGAGAACCGAGTTACAAAATACTGGTTTCTATTAGGGTGTGTCTAGCACTTTCTGTGCCGCCAAGCCTTCCATTTTTATAGTCTGCACACTAGATTTTCCATGAACAGGCTCAAATTTATTCCCAGGCAAGGATGTTTAGGAAACCCAGTATGAACATGAAGACTGTTCGAAGGCAGCATCAGAATTTGGACCATGCAACTGCTTAAAAAACTCCATTTCTGATGTATAAAAAAGTAATCGATTTTTTGGCTTGCCTTAATATATGTGGGGGACAAGGGTGCTCACTCTCCTTATATGTTTTCTTAGATTAGGTTGTCAGAGGAAACTTGTTTTTTAAATTCTTCTCTATCATTTATTTCTATACTTGCACAGAATACAGTCCAAACACTCACCTACACAGGCATTTTACATAAAGAGTTGGAGGCCAAATGACTGAAAAAAACAAAACCAAATTATGTATATAGTGTCTTTATAGAGATCTGCATGTGATTTAAGTGGGAGCCAATGGTAACTCTGGAGGAAAAGGAACCAGTTAGAGAAGAGTGCTAACGGAAAGTCTGACTATAATTTGGTTTTGCTGACAAACAAAAAAACAGGTGCCATATTTTTTAAGAGAAAAATAGCATAGGAAATAAGGCTTTATATTTACACACTCACACATATTCTCGTTCTATCTCTAGAAACTTACACGTTGGCTACAAGCACCACCACGACACCCAATTTTACCTTTTAAGTATGACAGCTCCCTTGTCCCACTAGTCCACTAGGGACATCCCCACTGGGTCAGGCCAAGCTCCTCACAGTCTCCTGGCCTTGCCACCTTCTCTTTCTTCTCCCCCATCTAAATCTTTCACTCCTTCAAGGCTACCCTCAAGGCCCATCTCCTCCACGAAGCCTCCCCACCAGAACTCCAAACCACAATGCCCTGTGCTCCAAATCTTACAGCATTTACTGCTGATGCCACCATCTGGCAGATTCAGTTTTGGGTGGGTGTTTTCTCTCCCCAACACAGCTGCAAATTTCTAGAGGGCAGGGTCCCATCGAATTCCATTTTTCAATGCCACCAGAGCACCCTGTACCACTCTGAACACAAAACAGATGATCAGCCACTATCTCTTGGATTGACTGGATTGAACAAGTGGGTGCAGAACTATGAGGTCTAGAATGGCTAATTTCATCTGGCAATCTAAACTGTCCTAGTGAGGTCTAGACAAAATGTACAGCTCAATGACTATCCCCTGAGCTTTGCCGGTAGACAGGGCTGCCATCCCTAATGAACAATTCCTGAAGAATTCTGGGGACCACCTGTTGCAATATACTGCCCTGGTTCCTCCTGGAGAATGAACGGCCAAGCATGTCACAGGCTGCTGGGGGCTTGCAGATAGCCCAAGCTGCACCCAAGCTCATACCCTGTTCCTTGGGATGGCCTGCATCTATGACTCACTGACCATTGTATAAGGGGACATGAAGGCCTGGCCCTGAACCCCAACTCAGAACAGTTCTGAAGGGCTATTCTAGCTCCAGAGCTGGAGGCTGTTGTTGGGTGTGCACTGCAGCTCAGCTTCTCACTCTGCCCAGTCCAGCGTCCCTCCCCTCTCCTTTCCTTCCCCAAATAAACCCACTGCATGCCAACCTCTATCACAGAGTCTGCTTCCTGGGGAACCAGCCTACAACAGCATCTATCCAACCATCCATCCATCCATAAACACACATACCTCGTTTTGTTGCACTTCGCAGATTTTTTTTTTCCTGAACTGAAGGTTTGTGGCAACCCTGGTGGAGCAAGTCTAGCAGTGCCATTTTCCCAACAGCATTTGCTCACTTTATGTCTCTGTGTCACATTTTGGCAACTTTTGCAATATTTCAAACTTCTAAATTATTATTAACATTTGTTATGGTGATCTGTGATCAGTGATTATGGCTCACTAAAGCTCAGATTATGGTATTTTTTAGCAATAAAGTAGTATTTTTTAAAAATTTTCTGGGGGGGGTGGGACAAAGAAAAAATCTTAAGCAGGCTTCACACCCAACACAGAGCCCCACGTGGGGCTCCATCTCACCACCCTTAGATCATGACCTGAGCTGAAATCAAGAGTCAGACACTTAACTGACTGTGCCACCCAGGTGCCCCGGCAATAAAGTATTTTTAAATTAAGGTATGTAAATTGTTTTTTTAAAGATATCATGCAATTGCACACTTAAGAGACTATGATACAGTGTAAATGTGACTTTCATATGCATTGGGGAACCTAAAAATTCATTGGACTACCTTTATTGCAATATTTGCTTTATTGCAGTGGTCTGGAACTGAACCTGCAATATCTCTGAGCTATGCCTGTACTGACTTATCCAAGCAGGCATGCATCCAGCCAGCCAGCCAGCCAGCCAGAAACCTACTAGTGTGTTCAGGATCCATCGTGTTGGTGGGAGGTGATACAGGTGAAAATGACCCAATCCTTGCCCTTAGGGAGCTAACAATCCAGTTCAAGAGATGAGATATGTATAAGAATAACCATAAAGCACACAATGGAAAGTGGCTGTTATTAAGACAACAGAGATTTGGCCGGGGTATAGTCCCAGGGTCAGGAGTCTTCATGCACTGGTGTAAGGTTGTGTCCACCAGTATATGTGTCCTGTCTCTCCATCTGATCTTAAGCCCTGGAAGACAGAATGGATGGTGTCCTTACCTCTCTGCCTTCCCCATACTTTTCCAACACAGGGTCCCAGACAGTACTAGAAATCTTAAAACACTGAAGCAAAACAAAACACTGAAGGAAAGCTTTGGCAGTTCCACCATATAGGAAAGGTTTCTTGCTGTCTGATCTTTCAGTGCAGAGTTCCCACGAGGCTCCTCAAGATGCGCATTCATTTATTATGCCCATAAAATCTGAGGAACATGAAAGCACAAGACAAGGTCCTGACCCCTTAAAGCAGTCGCAGGACACTGTGTGGACAAGGCAGAGGCCCCTGAAAACGTCCACAAACAGGAACAAGACACAGGACAGTGACTAATAGGCAAGTGATACCTCATCCCCAGATGCTCTCCATTCCAGGTTGGCCAGCCCACCAATTGTCAATCTTTCAGTCAACAAAGGTTATTCAACAGTCTCCACAAGGAATCTAACAATGAGGATCAACCAACTCCAGAACCTCACAGTCCCCTGAAGCCAGTGCCCTAACATGGTTTATTTTTACAGGGGAAAATGGCTTTAAACAAAACATCACCGCTAAGTGCCTGATGGAAAGAAGGGGGGGCTGGGAAGCCTGGGTGGGGGAGTCCACCTCCCGCATTTCCCGGCCCTCACCCCAACTCAACACGCCAGTCTCCTTCCACTCTCCCTCTCCTTGCACTGCTTTTATACAGTTTGTCAGCAACTTCTGTTGTTTGCTTCTCTGAAATGGCACTTGCATCCTTCCTCTTCTGCCTCGCCTTAGCGTTACCACTTGCTCCGATACCGTGGCCAACCCTGGTCGCCGAGGCTCCAAGCTGGGCAGTCCCACACTCCGTGTCTGTCAGATGTGGCTCCTGCAAACCCAGCTCTCGGTCAGTCCTGTCTCTGCACAACAATCAGCTTTACAGGGGCTCCTCTGGCATCTCAGGACCAGTCACTAAGACCCTCTTCTATGTGGCCCTCCCTACACTCCTGTCACTTTATTTCCCAGTACTTCCTAGTATATGCCCTCCACTCCAGTAACCCCCTTGCTTATTTGTGCCTTTGCGCAAGTGGTGTCTGACTTCTGGAACACCTTTCCTCTTCTTGGCCACCTATTGAATCCTACCCACTTGAATCCTACCTCCCTAATCCACCTTGCCACTTTGTTCACACAAACCAAGCTTAGGACCTAGGCGATGGGAGAGATGGCAAAGGCAGGGTTAGGGGCCTGCTTTTTTCCCATTTCTTTTACTGTCTTGAAGCTCCCCTACCACATCTCGACTCCATTGCATGGAAATGCTTTTCTGTAGCACTTGCCCAGCTGTGAAGCCCCACCAGCTTGAATGCCCTGGACCATCTAGCTGTGGGTGGAAGGAGCTTGTTTGCCCTCAGCTGGGTAGACTATCTTTGTCTTACAAGGCAAAAAAGGAAAAAGCTGACACCGCTAATGTTTACTCGCTTGTTGCTTCTTAGGAAAGACTCTTAATCACTGTCAAGTTAATATACCAAGTGCTAGGATTTCTGAGAGATGGATGGTGGGTTTGCCAAACGACAGACTGCCAAGTTGGGTCTCTGGAATGAATCCAGTGTTCCATAAACCCTGCCTCTTTCCTAATCATAGAAAGAACCCAAAATGACAGAAAGGCAGACTAGAGTTTCAGGCAGCAGAATGATATAGAAGCATCATCCTATGCTTCCGGAAAAACAGAAAATGCAGCTCGAGACAAATTTCATCTCCCCCCTTCACCCTCATATGCAGAGGGTTGCATCACTTGATGAGTGCACTGCAGGCACTGGGGAGATCTTCGGAAAAGTCTCTTGAAAGGGGTACAGTAAAGAGTAGGTGGTCCTTGGAGACTTTCTCACTCTTCTGCCAATTTGTAACTGGGAAGGTGACTGAGATGGGTAAAAATGGAAGGGGAATGACGAGGACTTCCTGGGCCTCCTGCTACCTTGAAGGAAAACGGTTCACTGGTTGGGAAGGGTTACCTTCTCTTCTTTTATTTGAAATGGCATGAAAGTGGCTATCCCCAAGTTAGCTGGTGGGTTGGGTAAGGGGTTCTCTGCTTTGTACAACTTTACCTAGAGCTAAAGGAAAAGGGGAGTGAAAGTAGTAGTTTTGAATGTCCTCATCTTCATGCCTTGAGCTGGCAGATGAGGAGGATAAGAAGAGGTAACGATAACCTCTCCCAAACCAACAAGCAAACACACACACACACACACACACGCCTGTGTGCACACCCACACCCACACCCACATACCCCAGAGAGAATGAGAGAATGAAAAAGAGAAAATTCAAAACAAACCTGCTCAATTACATTAATATGATAATAATGACAATAATACTAATTGTGTTAAACACGCCTACTGATTTACATTTTATAAAGCACCAGAGTATATTATTTAGCAGTATTCTTATAACAAATAATCCAGTCAGGTGATAAACAACACAGCAGCTACCATGTACTGAATGATTACCGGGAACACTTTTCATGTGGTATTTTATTTAATCCTCACAACCTCCTTGTGGTACTAGTATTATCCCCATTTTACAGAGGGAGAAACAGGTTTGGAGAGGTTAAGTAACTTGCGTTAGGTAGAGAATGAAACCTAGGTCTTTCTGATTCCAGAGTCCAGACTCTTGACCTTAATAGGGTACATCTCATGGCAGGGCTTTTTTTTCTTTGCTAGTTTGAGAAGGGAAGGCCACTCAGGAGGATGCAGCCCTTACATCTCAACTCCCTAAGAGGTAGGTACACACAGACACACACACACGATGAATACTCCAAGAGGTCCCACTTCTCTGTTGTCCCCGGTTACAAACGCATCCAGCTTGCACAGACACAGGTCCACAGATGAAGGCCTCATTCCTTATAGAGAGAAAGGTCAACCCCTAAGGATAACATACCTGTCATTTAACCTGTATCTGAAGTCACAACAAGGGTTTCCATTTGACAGGATGCAGCTACAGCAAGGCAATGAATTAGCATCTAGTTCTGAAGCTTTGTCACGAAAAATAGTTTAAGACTGAGAATGAGATGGAATGCCATTTAGAAGAATGGCTTGTGATAGTCAATTAAATGTTCACCTTGAGAGATTCATGCGCTCACAGAAAAGAAGAAATGACTGTAGAAAACAGCAAGGTGCAAACACATGGTGACAGCTCACAGAGTTGGCTGCCCTATTCTTCACAGGACCCATCTGACCTCAGCGCTCAGTGCAGAGGCCTGACACAAATGGACATGCACACATCTGGGATACTCCGGGCTGGGCAGGCTTGGGGGAGAAGAAACAGGACCCTTGAGAACTCCTTCCCTCCCCTTTCACCCAAGCACCAACTCTTCTGGAGTATCTCCTCTCCCTTCTCCTCCCTCTTCTTTCTCTAAGCTTCCTTCTCCTCTCCTTCAAACATCAACCTGCATAAGAGATCTGAGGGTGGGGTGGGGACAGCGTGTTAGTTCCTGGGATTTTGAGACAGTAAAGTGTCAAGGTCAGCAGGCCCCCACCAACCACACCCCAGCTTTCCAGATATACTTTTTAAAAAAAGATTTTATTTATTTTTTGACAGAGAGAGAGACAGTGAGAGAGGGAACATAAGCAGGGGGAGTGGGAAAGGGAGAAGCAGGCCTACCTCCTGGACCCCCAGCAGGGAGCCTGATGTGGGGCTAGGACCCTGGGATCATGACCTGAGCAGAAGGCAGACGCTTAATGACTGAGCCACCCAGGCGCCCCTCCAGGTATACTTAGATACACACACAAACACCCACTGGAACTTTAAAAAGATGTTAGGAGATCAACAAGCCCCCTGTGAAACAAAATCTTGGTGCTTCCTAGTCACAGAAACATACAAGTAGGCAAAGGGTTCAGGTTAATTAGTTATCTCCACACCTACCTGCACAAAGGAGGTGGCCCTTGCACACACACGGGAATCCTCACAAAGGCATCTTGGTAATGCCACCCTTCCTCTTGGCCAGCCTCATCTCTTCCCACCCACTCAAAAAGGTGTTGACCACAGCCACCCTGTGAGAGGCTGAGGGGTACCATATAGTAAATAGGGAATCCTATCCTATCAAGTAGACCTTGGCTACTCCCTGCTGTGAGACATGGGTAAGCCACTTAGCCTCTGTGGGCTTCTGTAAAATGGAGCTAATAACCACCTGGCTAGAAGCTGTGAAGATTAAGGGGAATCATCTATGTAGGGCCTTTGGCACAGTGCCTGGCGCTGTCCTGCGTGGTTCCTGAGCCTGCCTTTCCTACAGCCACGCCTGGGCTGATAGTGCCTCCTGGCACTTGGTCCCCACTCTCAGGATGCTGGTGTGACATAGGTAAGAGTGGGGACTAGTCGAGGACCTCGGGTCTGTACCAGGAGGGTCCCAGCCCTCAGGTCACATGTCTGCCGGCCGGCCGCGGCTAGCCTTCAGGGCCCCGAGGGTCCCGGGAGCCGGGGACAGGTGGGGAGGGCGATCAGGTCTCCGGTGTGTGGACCCGTGGGCGGCGGGTGGAGCCGGCCGGTGGAGGTGGGCAGAGCCCAGCCGTAAGTAGACCCAAGACTGTGGGTGGCTTCCTCCTGTTGCTCAGTATCAGGAAGAGGCGGGGGAGGACATTCAGTTTTTTCCAAAGTAAGCATCCACCCATTGCTTCGATAACTATCGATTGTGAAAAGCCGGCGGCGCCTCTTAAAGGCGAAGCCCGGCTCCCGCGCCCCCTCCCCCCCCGCCCCGCGGCTGTGTTCCCGGACCCCTCCGACTGGACCTCCTCTGCCTGTACGGGGCACCGATGGACGAACCCCTCTGCACCGCCTCGGGAACCGCAGCCACTAGCTGTGGTTTGACCCCTGCCCGTCCACCCGCGGGTCCTTTCCTTCCCGTAGTCCCCTGTCACGCCTTCGACCGGGTCACCTGTTCCTCAGCGTCCCTGGCGCCCGGGTTCGAGGACGGGGTCGGCGCTCGGAAAGTTATTTCAAAGGGGCAGATGTGTTGCAACCCTCGCTGCAGCAAACTACAGGACGCGGATTTCCCGAACCCTTCCCCACCCCCACCCAGCCCGGGCGACCCGAGCCCGCTGCAGGACGCAGCTGCGCGGAGAGCCACCCGCAGATGTACCTCTTCTCCCTCCCGCGCGCCCAAGTGCAGTGGAAAGCCTCACAGCAAACTCAGCGCGGAGCAATCCCGGGTCCTGGCCTGGAAGGGATCGGCCTCCCGCCCGGCAGCTCCGAGAAATACTCCGATTTCCTGCCCCGGCCTTCCCTCCTCCCGGCCCCGGCCCTCCCGGCTGGGCTGCCGCGGCCCCTCGGTACCTGACGCGGTCACTGGCTCGCCCTCACTCTGCTCGCCGGAATCCGAATCCATGCTGCGGGCTGCTGGCCGGACGTCCACAGCCGCCCGCCCGTCTGCGGGGCGCTAGGGGCCGGCGTCCGGGCTCCCGCTGCCGCGGCGTACTCGGTGCGGGCAGCCGGGCGGCGGCAGCCCTGGCGGCACGGGCTGGGCAATGCGCGGCGGCGGCGGCCGGGGGGCGGCTCCGCAGAGGCGAGCGCCACCCGCGCCCCGCTCTCCGCGCCCTGCCGGCCGGTGCCTGCGCGCCAGGCGAGCGCGGGGCGGAGGGTGGGGGCGCGCGGGGCGGAGGGTGGGGGCGCGCGGGGCGGAGGGTGGCGGCGCGCGGGGAGAGAGCGGGGAGGAGGAGGGGAGGCGCGAGCTGGGAAGAGCGGGAGCGTCCGGCCCCGCGGGCTCCAGACGGGGCTTAAATACCCCGGGGGCGGTGCCGCTCCTCCTACCCGCGCCCCTAGCGGGGCGCCCGGCGCCCTGGACTTGAGGCGCGCGGCGAGGTCCTGCCGGTCGGCGAGGCCGAGCGCGGTCTCTTGCGGATGGCCAAGTTGGGAGGATTTTGAGGCAAAAAATTGCCTCTACCCAAAGAGAAAAAAGAGAGGTTCCGTGTGGGAGTCCCGGGGCTGCCCGGGTTGGAGTCCTAGTCTACCGCTCGGGGACCTGAGGCGAGAGACTCACTCTCCCTGAGGTGTTTCCTCACTTGGCAGATGGGGAAATGACAGTTGCCTTTTACCGGGAATGTTGTTGGGGAGGAAATTAAGAATGCACGTGAGGAGCCGAGAGCAGGGCCTAGCACCTGGCGAGGAAGTGAACAGCACTCGGCAGGTACGCTCGCTCCGGCGGCGCTTCTTCCCCGCGTGGGCGGGGCGGCCGGGGCGGTGGCAGAGCAGAGCGGAGCGGGGCGGGGCCGAGCAGGGAGCCGTCGCGCGCAGCGGACACGCCTTGCCCGCCGCGGCCCCGCCAACTTCGCGCCCACCGAGTCGGGCCAAGAATGGAATTTTCAGCCTCGTCTTAACAAGGAGTGCGCAACATGCTCCAAAGCCCCTACCCTTTCACTTTCTAAAAAGAGGTATTTGTGAATTTACTTAGTAATTAAGAGACAAAACGAAGGGGGAAAACGCCCTGAGCAGGAGCAGTAAGGCCTCAGGAGATCAGGAGATTGTGGGTTGTTAATTCTCAAGGATCCGTGCAGTCTTACTGTCTCCCTGAATTATCAACTCCCAACACTAACGTAACGTCAGGCCAGCTTCTCTGTACGTAAAGTGCCACAGAAAAAGCAAACTAACTTTATTGACGTGAGCAAAATGAAGTCAGGAGGAGAAAGTCCACTAAAAAGCGCCATTTGTTTTCCTATGCGCGCTTGTTTAATCTGTACAGTGACTCAGTGAAGAGTTTGGGTTGAACCACGTGCAGATGCTTTTTTGGAGTTCAAAATTAGCTGGAAGTTGGCAATTTCATAGAATTCGACTTATATTAGTATCCCCATTTTATACATGTGGAAGCCGGATTTCAGGGATAGCAAATAATTTTCTTGTGGTCGCACGTCCAGTAAGTGGGTGAGCTGGGACTTGAAATCAGGCTTATCTGATCTCCACACCTGCTCCTAACTGGTAGGGTATAGAGTCACAAGTCAGTTTGGCCTCTTGGCTACCTGAGGGCTGCCTCCTTCAGTGAAGGTATGGGTTTCACAGAGTACAAATACAGTTCTACTTTGCGTCCTCAGAAAACATTTTCTAGATGGCCAAACTCGTGGGCTCTAGGTGACAAAAGTTGGATGGGTTTCTGTGGAACAGTCAGAAGAGTCCCATACTAGATGTGTGATCTTAGGCAAATGGCTTAACCTCTCTGTTCCCTCATGTGTTGGCATCTCCTTCATAGGGTGGTTGTAAGGGAGTAAATGAAATAATGAATGTGGAAGCTATTCCTCAATGCCTGACACACAGTTGATGTCTGATAAGTGGGAAGAACATTACTTCTCAGATCTAATGGGTCCCATTTAGGAAAAATATTTTAAAATCACATTTTTAAATGAAAAGAAAAAAGTAATGGCAACATTTGTGTAAAAGTTGATACTCAAAAAATAAATAGCTGGGATCCTTTAAAAAGTTTGCCATCATAGTTTTGCATTCTTTTTTTTTAAGATTTAAAAAAATTAATTAATTAATTATTTAGCGTGCTTGCCAGTGGGGGGAGGGGCTGAGGGAGAAGGAGAGAGAATCCCAAGCAGACCCTGTTTTGAGTGCAGAGCTCCAGGCAAGGTTGGAACTCAGGACCCTGAGATGGTGACCTGAGCTGAAATCAAGAGTCAGATGCCTAACTGACTGAGCCACCCAGGTGCCCCATAGCTTTGCATTCTTTTTTTTTTTTTTTTAACAAAAATACAAGAGAACAAATCTACACCTTTATTTACTTTTCACTAAGTTTAAATCCTTGAGGGGTACAGCATCACACGGATTCTGTGGCCAATGGCTTTAGCAGGAAGGTTGCTTCGGAATTTGGCACGAACCATGCCACTGTTTCCATGAGCACGAGTTACTTTTCCCCAGGTTACTCTGGTTTTGTTTGGTTTGCCACCAGGAGTCACTGTGTTGTTCTTTGCTTTGTACACATAAGCACATCTCTTGCCTAGATAGAATTCCGTTTCATCTCGAGCGTAAACACCTTCAATTTTAAGAAGAGCTGTGTGCTCCCTCTGGTTCCGGAGACCCCGCTTATAGCCAGCAAAAATGGCCTTGGACCACAGCCTTCCAGACATTATTTGGCGTTATAAGATCTTGTCCTGTTCCCAGCAGGCCTCCACAGACTCCAAGATGGCGGAAAAAGCCATACCTTTGCATTCTTAAGGAAAATCAAGGATGGTGGCATCAGAGAACGGAGTATATTAGATTGAAAAGACATCCAGCTTCCTCTGAAAGCCAAGCCTAGATTCAACAGGAAATGCGAAACTTTCTGTTCCCTTAGACCTCCTTTCCCGAAACTTGGTAGAAGCTTTTTAATGATTGTTTGTTTGTTTTAATGGGCAGGTGGTCTAGGTTGAAGGGTGAGAGAGACAGAATCCCACGGAGGTATCTGTACATCACAGCGATAAAGGAAATAGGGAAGCTCACTACTGGAACTTGGTTAACAATAAACAAGGTATGGAGAGCACATGATACATATATGCCCATCAAGTCATTGGTTATTTACTGAATAACTAATACATTCAGCCCAGAGATAAAATACTGGGGGTGGGGGATGCTGGTCAAAGTGCTTCTGAAAAGTGTATAATGTGAGTCCAGAAAAACAACACTTATTCATTTATTTGTTCCTATATTCAGTCATAGTATATTTCTGCAAAAAAAAAAAAAAGAGGCCGACCTAGAATAAAAAATTGAATGTGGAATTAAACAATGGAGAAGAGAGATCCAAACCAAATAAGGTCTCCATTCCAGTTTCCTATGATATGCAATCTGTTGTCATGGGATAGCAAGACAAAGGGAAATGACTGCTGGCGCGCATGTGTGTTTAATGAAGAACATTAGTGGAACATACCTTATCTGTCCTCCCAGTGTGGAAAAATCTGTATAAGAGAAGGAAGTCCTTAAAATAGTATCTTATGACCATCACCCCCACGAAAACAGTGAAATCTGAGGTGGTGAATCTCCTTTACAAGCCAATCCTACTATATTTCTTTAAAAAGAAAAAGAAGGAAAGGAAACACTCTTAGAAAAGAGGAAAGGATTTCCGTAGTTCCTCTGTGTATTTTTAGAAGAATGGCATCACTTTGCAGACTTGAATCTAGAGTCTGAGGGTTATAAACCACTTTCCTCAGTGTTTCCACTACATCTTTTCAGCCTGGCTGCTTTTCAGACACACGAGTTTCTAAGTCTCATTGGTCATTCCTTAGCTTTAGCTAAGGAAGTAGTTGGATTTTAAGGAACTTGCTCGTCTGGTGGGAAAAGCCTATCTATATGTAAGGTGTCAAGAAACGGATAATAAAACAGATCCATTTCTGCGAACACAGTAATACTCCTTTAATCTAAGTCAGTGCTATGACTCATCTGCCTGTCTCCTCTTGTGGGATGGAAAGGGAGCTGTCTGTAAACCTTTGGGCAAGAAGCCTGGAGAGGGGAGGGAGGTTCCTCTCACACGCTAGGGCTGCTACTCTGCTCCAAAACCCCACAGGGCTCTGGCACTGCCATTTTTTTCTAGGCTGAAGTGACCCTTGGTATTTTGAGATGAGAAGTTAGCCAGGACAGCCCCATTTTAAATAACTTGTCTTGAGGTGGATCCTGGCACTAAGGAAGTTCTGCCGAGAGCAAGGCAGCCTTCATGGGGCTCTAGGCAAGCTGGACAGTGGGGTCAGAACTGGCTTCATATCCATCTGGCAGAGCAAGGTGCCTGAAGACAGCCTTGAAAGAGGGGGCATTTCCTCTCTCTTTCTGGCTAGCAAAACTAAGTTTTCATTGTCGTCCATCCCTTATTTCAAAAGTATCACTGTAGAAAAATTAAAAATCTGTTCATAATTCCACTAGTTAAAATAACTGTTAACACATCTTTTGAAAAACTTCCCTCTTTGTGTGTGTCGCATTCTTTTTTAACTTGCTTTTTCCTTTTAATAGTATGTTATTTCATCTACTTTTTGACATGATGTTTAGTAGCTGCACAGTATTCTATGTGTATGGGTGCACCATAATGTAGTTGAACATTATTGGGCATTGAGGTTGTTTCCAATTTTCTGGTATAACTGAGTGTTAGTAAACATCTTCATGTCTAAATCTTTGCATACATCTTTAATAAATGTCTGTGATCCTTCAGGAGCTTCATTTGTTTTTTGGAGGGGAGAGAGACAGAAGATTGTAGCTATCAAAATAATTGCTGTATATATCTCAAGATTTCAAGATTATCAAGAATTGTCATGGGCATAATCCCCTCTCAGCAGGGGGTGAGTTATCTGAGTTCATTTTTGCATTTATTAAGCATTGATTGAGCCCAGAGGGGATTCTTCTAGGTTGAAGAGAGGAGTGGAAAATTTCCTTTCATATTTTCTTTGTGGGCAGCGTGTCCCCTGCACAGCCCTATCCAAGTCCAGACACCTCGTGGGAGGCAGGGTGTGGGCAACTGGGCAATTTGGGCATCAAGCTGTTCTATGTTCTTAGCTTTTGCCCTAATGAGTCGCCTATAGGATAGCTTCTGGAGCAGCTAATGCAGTTATAGTGACTCTAAAGCACTGATTCAGGTGGCTCAGTTGGTTAAGCATCCGACTCTAGATTTTGGCTCAGGTCATGATCTCAGGGTTGTGAGATCAAGCCCCACGTTTGGGATTCTCTCTCTCCCTCCTCCACACTCTGGCACTGATTCAGAGGGAGAAGGAAATTGAGAAAGAGAGAAAGAAGAAAGCTCTATGGGCCCAGTCTCTGTTGTGCTCTGACCCAGCTTCCTCTGGGGTTATTTGTGAGCATTTTAAACAGCAGGACCAGGATCATAGGGTTTGGCCCTGCTGGGAGTCTCCCTGATCGCATGTGGTGTCTAGCCCCGCTTCTGGCATTCACCCTGGGGGCTGTGGGGTGTGACTGTGCTGTACTCTGGCTGTTCTTACTGAGATCCACAGGGCTGCATTGTGGGCACCCTATGTGACTGTTTCAAGCTGTTCCCAGTGCCTTCCCATCATCCTGGACCCTTATGCAGCTCTGTGGCCTGGGAAGGGTCAAAAATTATTCCCACCGAGGGAAAGACAGTTAAGACCCATAAGGCATAAGCAGCAACAGAGTCCTTACAGTTTCAGGAAGATAGGAGAGTACTCAAAGACTGGATGGGGCAATATTGCCCCAGTTTTCAAAAGGAAGAAAGGAATAGTTGCCAGGAATAACAGATTGGTGACATTTTTGGTGCCCTCTAGCAAAAGTCTGGAATAAACTTGAAGAAAATGGTGATCACCGGCAGCCAACATGGGTACATTCTCATGTCTCATTAAAATGACCATGCTAACTTCCTTTAAACAGGGTCACTAGGCGTCTAGGTGTATAAATCAAGATAATTTTATTCACCTTCAAAGTAGTGGATATTAGTTGAGTACCCTCTGTGTTTCAGGTGCAAAGTGAAGGGAACTGATTGCCCCAGATGCCATAAGTTGTTATTTAAGTAAAGACTTTGATGAAGTCTTGCCTAATTCTGTTGTTGTTAGGTGGATCTGGAGCTGGTTGAACAACCCTACTCAGTGAGCCTTGATTCATTGTTCTGAGTTAATTTGAACAGAAGTCTCTAGTGGAGTGACACAGGGCTTTGTCCTTAATCTATTCTACTTTTTTTTTTTTAAATCAGTGATTTAGAGGATGAATTTAGTTGTGTTTATCAAATATGTAGATTACCCTGCTAGGACAAGTCAGAGAAGACTTGGAATCACATGGGAGAGATATGTGGTCTTGATTGTGCATAAACTCAACGTGAGTCAACAGTGGGATAACGGCTACGTTGCCACGAGAGGGGCGGGAAGAATCCTGTGTATGAGCTGGTATTATGGACACCTGGGGTCTTGTGAACATCCGACTCCACGTTTTAAGGAGACAGACCAGGGAGTTGCCAGAGGAGAGGAACTAGGATGACGAGAGAGGTTTGGAAACCATTCCATGTGAGGAAGTTGAAACATCATGCTGGGAAAGAAAGAAAACAAGGCATGACAGGGGGGATGTCCTCAAATGTGTGGAAGACCCGGACTCTAGGCTGATGCAGGATCAATAGGTGGACATTGTAAGAAGGCAGGCTTTGGATTTCGTGCTAGTCCTGGCCTGTTTGCCCTCAGATCCATTCCTCGCCATTTCCCTGCTCTGTGTGGAGGAAGTGCTGACCCCTGCAGTCTGCGTTTGCCAGGGATATTTTCTGCCACTGTCTATCCCTTAGATCTTGGCACCTCTGACAGTGGCCGCATCTCCTCCGTGGCTCCTCCAGCTCCCACCAGATGGATCCACTGCGGTTCGAGCTTCAGTGGATCCCTGCTGTTGCTAATGTCTCTTGCTTCGCTGTCCTCTGGCCTCTCAGCTCTTCAGTCACCTCTGTGCCCAGTTCCCTGCACTACTCCTGAAAATACATAAACTGGCTTCTGCCTTCCTAGTTGCACCTTCTTAGTGTAGACACACAGAGAGCAGAAAGACTGTTTTAATGAGTACAGGTGGATGACCACATCGTGGGAGGCTGGTGTCCATGATCTTTAGGTTCCTTTGGAAATTGGGACACAGAGGGGAAAGAATGTGTCCAGATCCTGGAAGAGTCAGAGTTGGGACTGGAACTCAAGGCTCCTGACCCCTACACTAGCACTCTATTCATCTGATCTTAGCTCTCTTCTCCTGCTTATATCTTTACTAACCGCCCACCCATGGTTTATGTTAATCACTCTTCTGATCTATGGGAGGGAAAATTGAGTCTCCTAAATTCTTTTTTTCCTTTTAATTCTCTTGTAATTATGGGACAACCCAGTTCAATAATGCTTACTTGCTAATTATTTTACAGAACAAATACTGCTCGCCAAGTGTTGAGTGGAACCTTTTTTTCCCCTCCATTCAAAGCGTTTTTTACTTAGAAGAGCTAAATACATGTTCCAGTCTGGAAGGTTCCATTTATGTAAGTCTTCTGATCTCACTGAGTCTATGGGCTGTAGAAGAGGGAGGGGATGTTCAAGGTCCCCTAGTTTAAGCCCATCACTTTACATATAAAGAGACAAGCCCAGGAAGATGGAGTGACTTGCCCAACGTTAGAGGCAGAAGGGGGACTAGAACCCAGGTCTCCAGCCCTAGTTCAGGACACACATCATAGTACCATGCTCCTTTATGGGCTGGTTTATTCTTCTTTACTACATCTGGTTTTCAGTCTGCTTCTGACTTCTCCCAAATCTCTCTCCTCAATACTGATCTTTCCCCTTTTATCACTTCCTGCATACCGGTGTTGTAGTAGCCCATCTCCACCTGGAATGGAATTATCAAAAGCAGGACTTGACCAACCCCTCTTTAATGTCTTCATCTCATCAAAGTCTTCCTTCTCTCCCCTCCCCTTCTTCTCTTCCCCTTGCTCCCTTTCTCTCCCCTCCCCTTCTTTTCCTACTCTCCCCTCTTTCCTTTCCCTCCCCTCCCATTCCTCCCTCCCCTCCTTCTTCCTCTTCCCTCTCCTCCCCCTTCTTCCCTCCCCTTCTCTCTTCCCTCCCCTATCCTTCTTTAGCAGATTTTCAGAATTTCCATTTCTCTTTCCTTGCTAGCCAACATTTTCTTTCCCACCAAGTCTCCCCTTAGCATTGTTCTTTAATTGATTCCTCCCTTCTGTGTTCAAAGCCAATCTGCCTGGCTGAAGCCATCAACACTTCTAAGGGAGAAGTCTTTCAAGTACTGGATCTGATTCCTGGTTGCCATAAACCTTTGATCATTTTCTGAGGAAATCCATCCCTTAGAAGGACCCCTGGGCCTATCTCTATTACTTCCCTGGCCTCTTGCCTGTGGATGTGAGCATCTTAACATCTCAGGCAGTATGGCAAAGATGGGAAATCCCCCCTAGCCCAAAATATCAAATTTATTTTTCAAACCATTAACACATATCATCCCATGGTAGTTTTCAGTGATTCAACAACTTTCTTCTTTGGCTGTCAGTACCAGTTTTAGCTGGTTTTTAGATCTTTCCAAATTTGTGTTATCTGGACATCCACAAGAGGTTAGATTTATTGAAGCTCTTTCAGGATAACATCATTACAGTACAACATTTGAGTCACAGTGACCTTGTTCAGATGCACTAATCCTCCCCCTGAACAGACACATCGACACCATATTTCCAGTTGGCTTAATTATAGTCCTCTATCCTTCCAAACTCTGTGTTACTTTTTTCCAATGTGGATTTTGTCAAGTCACATAATTGTCAAGAATCCAGGAACTCAGTTCACCCTTCACATTCCTATAACTCCTACTTCAATTTCTTTCGGTGAAGTTGATGAGTCAAAGATCCAGTATTGGGTTTCTGTCCAGGGAAAACAAGTGTAGGGGACACCTGTCTCCTTCCTTAGTGCGGTGACATTGCTGCAAGAGTTAACAGGAATGGGGAGTGGCTCACAGGAGAGAGGTCAGCCCTGGACCCTGGATCCTAGCCCTATCACGCTCTCCTCTTCCAGTTACCGAGTGCAGGGTGGGGTCAGCGCCACGTGGACTCTCCGCTCCAAATAATCACATCTTTCCAAAGTCTCCATCAGCACCCAGGGTGCCAGCAGCCCCCAGGTCCCCAGGCTCATAGTCTTCAAATGAGTTTCCTGACTTTTGTTTTCCTTTTGCTTTGGCATCCACAGTCCTATCAGATTCTAATGCCGTTTTTCTACAGTTCTCTCGACTCCAAATCTGCAGTCTCTCTCGTCCCTGCTCTTCACCTGTGTCACCAACGCTTTGTCCAGCCTTGCCCAAATCCTGCTACACCCAAACCAGAGCTCAAGCTCTGTCTTTTTCATCTGAGAGCTTGTGTCTTGACTATCCTGCACTGTTCCCCATGCCCAGAAGAGCCCCGAATACAGATCAAAACAGAGAACTAGCCAGAGTCTAAGCAGTGATGGGTTTGTTCCATGGCTACCCCATTTCGGTCTCTCCCTGCTTCTTTCTTGCCCGACACTTAATTTCTCTGGCTCTGTTTGCTGCATTCCCATCCCTGGTGTGTGGGCTCCTTGCTCCTCTTCTCCCCAGCATAAAGCCTGTCTCCTTCCTGTCAGCCAGGGTGCTTTGCTGGAACGGCTGGAGGTTTTGACTCTTTGGTCTGGCCTGGGGCCCTTCTCCCTGAAATTATCCTCGCAGGAACTTTAAGCCAGCGTGTTCTGGTGTTCTTGGAACCCGCCTCTTCTTGGCTTTGCCTTGGGACTACTAACTGTTGGGTAATTTCTGCCGTGGTGGAGTGAAGACACCTGGATTTTTGTCCTGGCTGTTCATGAACTTGATATGTGACTTTAAATAAGTCAGGGATGTTTGTCCCAGCCCTCCTCAGATGTGAGTTCTGAGGACCTTCAGCTTGCCATCTCATGTGTCGTGAACATGTCCTTCTCTTCCCTGGTAATGCCTGCACCTATCATGACCAAGTCCCCACCCCACCGAGATAAGGGAGGGGAAGAGTCTTGTTTGTAATCTGGCATCTAGCATTCCCTGAACCCCACATATCCACTGACCCACAGTTTCTCCTTTGGCTCTGCCCCACAGAAGGTATATGCTTGAAGCAGTATACTTGGTTTTGCCTCAGTTTCCCCACTTGCACTCATGCACCCTTCTTGAGACTGCAACCCCACCCTGGACACTGACTCTTTCCAAGTTCTGGCCATATCCTATTATTTGAGGTAACACAAAGGAGTCAGTTTTCATCTCCAGAGAGTTTGCCTAATACAACCTGCAATTTGTGGACTTTTAACTTTGTTTCAGAAATTAATGTGATTAGATATTTTTGAGTGGCTAAAAAAAATTTTTTTTAAACTACCAGTTGTCTTATGGCACCTTTTAAGAATATAACCAAGAACCAGAAGAAGTTAGACTTTACTGGGCTATCATAGAGGATATCTTTTACCCAAAGGAGGGTCCCTTAGGCTCTTAGTTATAGTCTAGTCTGCCTTCTTTACCCTGAAATTCTGGTGTGAGGGAGGGGTGGAGCACCACTCCAGGCAGCTCCAGAACCATAGTGGAGGAGCTTCTGTCCCCCATACTCACCTTCCCCCCATATCCTGCTGGCTTCCTGCTACAAACACCTGCAGGCTTCTGGCTGGAAGTGCCAGGTTGCTAAGGGGAGCAGCTCTTAAAGAATGACAGACAGGATTTGGGGATAAAATCTAGGTTCCTGCCCCTCATGTGGGATAGCTCTGCACAGTCTTGTGGAAGTCTCAGTGCCCTGAGCCCCAGCTTCCCAGAGGTAAGTAACTTGCTCCTTTAAGTAATGCACCTTTATGGGCTGCTTCCCTGTTCCTGTCTCACTTCCAGCCCTCTGCTGGTGCTTCCTGGGATCACCTACCAAACAAACAACTTGCCCTCCAATCCCATCTCAGGGCCTGTGTCTCAGGGAACCTGTCTTAATCATGCCACAAGAACGAAAAGCTGAGAAATGATGGAAAGAGAAAGTTGAAGAATTCTGAAAGAGCAGGGACAAGAACTAAAGTATTTTGGGGCTTGGGGGTCATTTAGCAGGAACTATTGGTACTTGAGGTTATGTGACATAATTACTATACACATTGAGGGCTTTAGTGGTGATCTAGGGATAGTGTATTCTCTATAGGAGGCTGGGGAAGAAATACATTTTAGAAAGGTTTCTGCCCAAAAGAGTGGACATAGGTTGTGATGTGTAAGGGGATAATTCCTTGACTATCTAGAAGCTCGAGTTTCTTGGATGCTACTTTCCCTGATAGCCAGGATATATTGGGTTTTCAGTTGAACTAAAATCTTTGCCTCCAAGATTCAAAGCTCCTGGTTCCAGATCTTTGGTTCTTTAAGATTTGTATTCTTCATGGTTTTCATAGTCCTTGATTTCATCCCTTCCCATCCCCTGTTTGCATAATGGAGTTCTTTTTTTTAAAGTCTGTCTTCCCATGGAAGCCCCTTTTGCCCCTTGGCCATTTCAATGGCTCTTCTTGTGCACCATTATCTCATTCTTGGGGTATGGGGATCAGTTATGCATTCAGTATTCCAAGGGCCCATGCAATGAGATTTGTACTTCTGTTTTGTTTCCAATCCAAATTGATTATTTTTTTCAGTTTTCATCCAGATGTTTGGTATCATGTAAACACAGCTTGAAAGTGTGCCTGAACTGCTTACAGATGTATGCCAGTGAAATCCTTTCCAAATTATATATAATGATGCTCTGGGTCTATTTATATCTATGTCATAGTCTCTGGCTTGAGTTTTAGCTATAAGACTAAGTTGGAAAGAAAGTGAAAAATTCTTGTGTGTGGGTGATTTGTCTACTTCATTAAAGACTCCAGATATTTGGAAATATTCAGGAATTGATGTCATTTTCTACCGAATGGTGGCATGTCTATAACCATGGTGTTATGGACTGAGTGTGTTCAATTTATATTTTGAAATCCTAACCCCCAACGTATTTGGACATGGAAATTTTGGGAGGTAATTAGGGTTATATGAGGTCATGAGGGTGGGGCCCTTATGATGGGATTAGTGCCCTTATAAGAAGACAGACGAGAGATCCTCCCCACCTGTTAAACCCCCACATTCATGCTCACACAAAGAAAAAATCATGTAAGCATACAGTGAGAAGTTAGCCATCTGCAACCCAAGGGGAAAGCTCTCACCAGAATCTGACCATGCTGGTACCTTGATCTCAGACTTTCAGCCTTCAGAACTACGAAAAGCACCTGGTCAGTGGTACTTTGTTATGGTAGCCTGAGCAGAATGATGCACATGGGGCCCCAGATGTGTTGATCCATTTAGTATATGGTCACTGTGACTCTCAAACCTGCCATATATCCATTAGACTAAGCTAAGACTTCCTCACCTAGTGTTTGGCACCAGAAAGATTCCTTTAAGCCCTTTACATCTATTCCAATCCTACCAAAAGCTTGGTTGCAGGATATAGTATCTATGGGTGATGATGGAGCAGATTGTATTTTCCCAAGATGGCAGCAACAGATATCTCCCATTCACATGCTTTTCTCCAATGTAACCTTAATAGGCCTTCTATCAAGAAGTGGGGTCTATGTCCTCTCCCCACAATCAGGGTGGGCTGTGACTTGCTTGTAACCAACCAAATGCAGTAAAAGGGATGTTGCATAACATCTGAAGGTAGGCCAGAAAAGACTATACAGCTTCTGTCTAGTTCTCTGGAATGCTCACCTTTGGAGCCCTGAGAATTCTGATACACTGAGGGCTTCATGCAGTGAGGCAGCCCTGGCCACATTGAAAGGCCATGTGTGAGCACCAGATCAACCACCAGACATATAAGTGAAGATGCCTCCATATTCTAGCTTTGGACTTGCCCCCTCGGTGAGCCCCCACCATCATGGAGCAGAAATAAACTATCCCCATTGTACCCTGTCCAAATTCCTGGCCCATGAGATTTTAAGCAAGATAAAATGATAGTTGTGAGCTTCTAAATTTGGGGGCAATTTGTAATGCATCTATAGTAACTGAGACAGATGTATTTTATTGATTCCTCTGAATCAAATCCTACCCCTGGATCAAGCCAGACCATGCTTAGATCTCTCCTGAGCATCCCTCAGGTATGGTGCCCTGTTTCATACTAGCAGGCAGGATCAGAGGCACCTCTTCTGTGGAGATGGTATTGAGGATGGGACAGAGCTCACTTAGAGCTTAGTGCAGGAATAATTGTGTTTCCTGGAAGCAGCTGATATCTAACAAACATTGTGAGTCTTATCATTGCTCAGCTTTCCCTGTTTGCTTTGGCTTCTAGGAAGCTCAGATCAACTTTGTGACCAATTTATAACAACTATTCTTATCTCTTTGTATCCCACCATATTTATTTTTGTAAGCCTCTTCAAAATACTTTGGGAGCAAGATATCCTTAAAGGAATCCATAAATGAATTCATGGAGGAACAAATATCCCTCAAATCACTCTAGTATTTGAGAGTGTTATTGAACTGAGTTGATTCCGACATATAGCTTTATTAGAGCTAAAAACCAAACGTATTCTACATTCTCTAAAATAAAATACAAGAAACTAAAATGGGCAGTCTAGACCACAATTTAAAAGGAGTAATTATTCACTGCAAAGTAATACAATATTATTTAGTAAGCAAAACAACAGGGGACTTGGACAGGGAAAATAATGGCTATTGTGCACTCCCAGGCATTTTCTAGATCCTTTATGTACACAATTTTACTTAATCATATCTAATCCTGATAAAATCACCACTCGGGCATGAGTTTGTCCAGGGTCACTCAGCTAACTGGGAGATCTGAGGTTCAAACTCCATTCACTTTGTAGTTATGGCGGGTACTGATGACAACTTGGAGGCCCACATAAGTTAAAATACTTCCCCAGGCATAGATCAGATCTCATCCAGGTGAACACTGTGCAGGTGCATCTCTTTCCTGGGAATGGGGTGTTGTTGTAACTGGCCCTGGCTAAGGAGGGACTCAGTTCCCTGGGGTGCAGCTGGCAAGGAAGCCGAGGTACAGGAGACACAGCAGTGACATGCCTACAAGGGACAGCCTCTTACACAACCATCACTTTCAGAATGGGGTGTTTTGTTTTCTTTTCCCCCTTCCATATATATTATCACCACCATGCCCCACCTTTCTCTGGAAAATATCACTGCTTCTTCAAGAAGGTTCTTGGGAAAACCGCTCAGATGTCGGCCATGGCTGCGGGTGAGGTTTCTCTCACTCACCAGTGTGAGAGTCTGCTGGGTGCTGTCACAGAGAGGCGTTTGCTATTTCTTCCCCCATATGGACAGGAACTAGAGAAATGTGTTCTTGGTACCAAAATAATTCCTCTTGATGGGTTCAGCCATGAGCAGATTGGGCAAGCATCATGACCATGGGCTTCTGAGTGGGGTTTGGCGACATTCTTGCACTTTGGGTCCTGAATTGTTCAGGGTAGTGATACCCTGCTTGCTGCGTCCTTTGCCAGACAGTGATCTGAAGCATCAGAGAGAAGGAATGCTGACCTCTGGATGAGAATGCCATCCAAGCTCTAGCCACAAGCTGTCATTCATCTGGGTAATGCCGCTGGAACTAAGGCTTAAATTCTCAAATTTCTCTAATTACCTGTCTGCACGAATGGTCTTTTGGGCTGCTATTGGAGTTAGCCTTACGAGTAGGCCTGAAGTGACTCAAGGGGTACGATCTGGGTGAGGCCAACATCTCAACACCTCTCCCCTGCTGGTCCCAGTGCCTGAGGTCCCACCATCAGTGAGTCACACCACTGAATCAAAAGCAAGTTGTTAGAGTATAAGAGTCCCCTAATAACAGTATCCTCGGATGGATAGTTGAAGCAGGTATATGGGAGCCCCAGGGTGAGCTGCTGCCTTCTCTGCACTCAGCCCCTCCTCCCCATTCCCAACCCCTGGCCACTAGTACACGTGAGCTTTGTGAGGTTCTGGCTCAGTCCTAGCCTGCTCTGGAGCCAATTCAGAATGTTGGTATCCTTCACCTGCCAACAGGTGGGCTTTGGCACTCATGCACTCACTCATCACTCATTCATCAAATATTTATTGCGCTACATGCTCAGGTGCCAGGGTTTGGCTAAACTCTGGGGACACTGGAGTAAACATGGGTCCTGCCCTCATGGAGCATGCATTATGTAGGAGACAGACAATAAATCCACCAGTAGATGTATCATGAGTCAGCTGTGATAAGTACTGTGAAGAAAATAAGGGGGCTGGAGAGTGATAGGGAAGGTGTGTGTGACATTTCACCTGGGCAGACGGAAGTTCTCTTGGATGAGGTAACAGCCAGGCAGAAGCTGTATGCAGTGAGCGAGCCCATGAGCAAACCTGTGAACAACATAGGGAAGGCACACCAGGCAGAGGGAGCAGCTGGGGTGATGGCCTGAGCAGGAGAACAAGTGATGTGCTGGAGGACCAGTGAGGGGACTGGGAGCTCAGGGGGAGACATGGGGAGGGTGGTCCATGAGGAAGTCAGAGACGGGGGTGGGTAGGAGCTGTTACTCCTAATTCCCAGTCCAAATGCCTGGGAAGCTTGGTGTAAACAATGGCGGATGATAGCCTCCCTCCCAGAGGGTCCAGGAGCTCTATCCAAAGCACCAGATTGCCTGGAAACTGCCTGTCAATTCCCCCAGGGCTGTAACCCCCATCCCTCCCCACTGCATCCCTCTGCAAGCTCCTGTAGGGGCCTCCCTGGGATGGCTTCTACAGTCTTTTCTTGGTCACCCCCATCCCCCACCCCTGACACCAAGGTGGGAGCAGGCCACCTTGCAGTTGGTTCCCCTGAGCCCCAGCTCTTCTGGTCCTGCTGCAGTGCCACCACTTAGGCTCCTGGCCAGTCCTCCCACCCCATTCCTGGGGTTGGGCCTGTTTGCGTGCAATCACTGCTGGGGAAAGGAGCTATGAGAGGGCTTATTGAACACCCATGTCCCACTTCGCATTTTTGGCCAGGGCCCACCCTGGGTAAGTCTCTCCTGCCCTTGGGAAATTCACTGAGTACTTGATACGTGCTAAGCACTGTGCTTTACGTGTGTTGAGATTTCCTGATGAGATGGGCATTACTAAATTTTATCTCTATTTTATAGATGGGAAAATGGAGGCTCTGAAAGGCTAAGTCATTTAGCCCAAGGTCACATAGCTGCTAATTGGTGAAGTTTTGGCTGAAACCCAAATCTGTCTTTCCCCAGAGCTCCTCCCAGAAAAAATGGTAACTGTTGAATGTATTCAGAAAGAAGTTCTGAATTGTGGATTATGAGGCTCTGTGCCTCTGTAGCTCCAGGCATTGAGGAGTTGATCTTTGCCCCTTGCTCACATTGTTCACCCACCAGGAATGCAGATCCTGGAAACTTTCCTGCCCTTCCTCACCAGTGATGGCTCTGTTATGCCAGCATCCAAAGTGATGCTGCTCTTCTGGCCTGAAGTTCCCTGATTGCAAGGGGAAAAAAGGCCTGGATTTGAAGTACTTCTCTTGATGTATAAATTTTCTTTTTCCTGGCCCTAATGCCTGGCCTCTTACATCGAACATTTGCTAAGCACTTTCTGGGTATCAAGGACTGGGGATACAAAACGAATTATGGCCTTGTCCCTACTGTTGTGGAGCACTCAGAACAGAAGACCGGGTGCCCTTTGAGATGGCTACCCCATGACCCTTTTTTTCCCTGAGGAAAAGGCCATGCTGCTGCCTTCCCCCACAGTTTCCTTCTTATTTGCAGGTTCTTCTTGAGCTCCTATTACCTGTGAGGGATGGTCTTGGGCCTGCTGAGTATACAGTGAGAAATGGGACCCTTTTAGTCTTAAAGAGTCAATTAACTTGATTGGGGGTGGGGAAGCAGGTGCATGCAAGACAGGTACCCAAACCACTATATTAGCAGGGAGAACATGGGCCTCTTCTTGCTTAGCGATGTGCTGAAAAACAAAACAAAACAAAAACTGAACAAAGACAATGCTATTTCAACAAGATGAGCCTGATGTGAAAATGTACATGATATAAAAAATGTTTTCATGTGACATTCAAACTGCAAATTATTTTTTCAGCAATTTTTTTTTAAATTTCCACATCTACCTCATAGCTTTCCAAGAGATTTCCAGGAGATTATGACACTTCTGTGCAATTGTTTAAGCCTGTTTTCATTCAGCCCCCAGACATAAAACTTATAGTGAAAGTTGGCCCCTCAGATCATTCTTTCAGGGGCCTGAAACATACAGTGGGGTTGTTAACATACAGTGTTGTATTAGTTTCAGGTGTATAATACAGTGATTCCACACTTTCCTACAACACTCTGCAGTCATCACAACAAGTGCACTCCTTAATCCCCATCACCTATTTATGCACCCACCTCCCTTCTGGTAACCATCAGTTTGTTCTCTAGAGGTAAGAGGCTGTTTCTTGGTTTGTCTCTCTCTCTCTCTCCCCCCCACTTTGCTTGTTTGTTTTGTTTCTTAATTTCACATTTGAGTGAAATCATATGGTATTTGTCTTTCTCTGACTGACTTATTTCACCATGTTGTTGCAAATACAAGGTTTCATTCTTTCTTATGTCTAAGTAATATTCCCTTTTGATGCCATTGTTTTCAGACTTCTTTTTGAGGGGATTATGGTAATGCAGTGGAGCTCCTTCTGCAAATGAACTCTTGTACCAAAAGCCCAGATGAACATAATTCAGATGTGGGTTAGGGATCTCCCTCCCCTTGCATTTTAGGTAAAATTCCCTAGAGAGCCCCTCCTCCTTTCTGTCCTACACATTTCCACAGCCTGATGAAGACCTGGCTTTGACAGTTGTGGGGTCCCCTCAGCTTCTGGCTCCTGCATCCTGTTTTCTCTCACGTCTGCCCTGGTGCAGAGCTCAGCCACACTTGTTTCCATGGGATAGCCATTGTGGCAGCATTTTATGAGTTTCACAATCATCCCTGAAGATTTCATAGAGGTCAAAATGCTCTTCACTCTCCCATCAGGCTCACTCCTTTGTCCTCTGTCTTCTCTCACACCCTGATTCTCCTGGGCTCCCAATCCTTTTCCTTGCACCTGGACTACCCGCAGGTGCCCCCTGCTCTACTGGCTCCTCCCCACTGAATATGCTCTTTCTCCTGGCTCCTGAAAAACTCCATCATCTTCTTGCTGCTTAAGCCAGGAATTGGGGTCATCCTTGCTTCCTCTCCCTCTCTCTGTGTCCCATGTCCAAATACCACGTCCTATCTACCCTAAATAATCCTATTTCTCTAGGCTGGATAAAATTCACTCTAGGGGGGCTTCTGGTGGAAGAAGGGCAGAATGGGGGGCCTTTTCTTAGCTATAGGTGCATAGCCAACACCCTGCTTTAAATTTGAGGATCTGTTTACTTGGGGTGACTTTGGAGGTGAATTGATGGAGATCATGGGCAATGGCTAGGGTCCCCCAACTCCTCCACCACCATAGTTATATCTTGCAGTCCCCACTGCCACCACCCCCTCCCCCAACTGCAGGACACAGGATGACTGCAGGGCCTCCCACCCAGACTCCCTGACCCCTGTGCTCCTTCTGACCCGTTCTCTACACAGCTTTTAAGACTGGCTTTCTGAAAGTTGAATCAGTCCTGTTGTTCCCAGCTTTAGTGGTCCTCACTGTCATTTGGCTAAAGGTCCAGTTCCTTTATAGGACCTGCAGGGCTCACCATGGTCTGGGGACCACCCCCCATCACTCTTGCCTCTTCCAGATCCCTGCTCTTCATTCCAGCCACATGGACCTGTTTTCAGTGCCCTGAGTGCACTCATGGTATCCACACAGGACTCACTCTGTCTGGAAGTGAGTCCTGTGTGGATCTTCATCCCCATTGCCTGGTGAAGCCCCCCTGTCTGAGCTTTACCTTCCAGTTAGACATCACTTTCTCCAAAATGAGTCCCTGACATTGTAGCCTAGTCAACGGGGTGTTGGCCTGGGAGTTTTTTGGTGCAGATAACAACAATAACTGCTCAAACCAAGGGCTTTCCTTGCCAACAAGGAAAGTCCTGCTGCCTCGAGAGACCAGCCTGCCCACAGTGGTCTCCTCAATGTCTGGCACAAGCCTGGCCCATCAGAGGTGCTCAGTAAATGTGTGCTGAATGAATGAGTGAAGGAACAACGTGCCAAACGTTTCTATGTGAAAATAAATCTTGTGATGTTTCATCAAGGAAAGAGTCAACAGGCATTGGCAGGAGACTGTGCATGATCATTAACCTGAGGCTGCTGAGGACAGAGAATTGGAAGAATTAGAAGGATTGTTGGAGGAATAAAAATAAAATGCGTAACGTGGCAAATACACTGCCTGGGGCCAGTAAGTTTTCCCTAAAGGGTAATTTCTATCCCGTGTTGTTCTCTTTGTACCTATTTTCCTTCCCCCACCAACCTCCAACATTGGATTGAATTAGGGGCCAGCAGAGTTCAGAGAAGATAGTTTCTTCCCTTGGGGAGAAAAACTTTCTACAGAATATTCTGGAAATGGAATGGGATCCTTGTGATGGTGACAACCCCACCCGGCAATCATATGGTATTGAAACAGCAGCACCATATACCAGAGGGGTGGGCAGGGGGTGGATCAGATGTCTTTTAGGTTTCCCTCCTTCTTCAGGAAGTTCTGATTCTGTTATGTCATCTTTTTTATTTTTAATTTCTTTTGTTGCCTTGATTTAAAATAGGTGTAGGGATGCTGCAAATTCAAATATAAGAGAAATCTCAGGAAAATTATGTTACTAGGAAACCAAAAAGGTTTGGCATTCTTTCAAGAGAATTTCTGTTCTTCCACCATATATTGTTCCTGAGGTTTTGCCAAACCACATTTTTAATCCATGGCCAGTCTTCTTTGGGCTGGACTCCCTCCCACAATGGCCAAGGCTCAACATCTCTGAGCACCAAAAGCCACTTGCTGGTTACTGCTTTTCCTGCTTTTTTAGGTATTGAGGCAGAAAGCAGATTTTTCAAGCATGCATCTTATTCCAACAAGAATGTAGGACATTTTGAGCTCTGTCAGGAAAATATATAAGATGTCTAGGTCAAAGTTCTCAATCTTGGCACTATGACATTTTGGATCAGCTAGTTCTTTGTTGAGGGCAGGGGGACTGTCCTTTGCACTGTACAATGTTTTAGCAGCATTCTTGGCCACAAAGGTACTGTTCCAGTAGTACCTCCCCAGTTGTGGCAACTAAAAATATCTCCAGATACAGTCAAAATCACTTCTGGTTGAGAACCACCCACCTAAATAAAAAGGCTAAAAGTCAGTCAGTCATTTGTATGTTCTGTTGGTCTAGGTAATTAACACATGGCACCTGAAATCCAGGTTTTCTGACCTTGCAACCTGGGCTTGTGAGAGAAGACCTCAATATGATTAAGAGCAAGGATCCAGAAGCCAGTTGACCTGAACTCATTTTCTGGACTTCCTGTCTCCAAGTTATTGACCTTGGTGAGCTTTGGTTTCTTCATCTGTGAAGGAGGCAGCGATACTATTTACCTTACTGGGTGGTCAAGAGGATTAACTGAAATGTTTGCAAAGCGCTTATCACAATGCCCCAGTCTTAAGAAGGCTACAATCCTTGTGGCTTGTTATTGTTTGTGACAAAAACTTCCCAGACTGAAAAAGGTAATCTATTCTTTGGCAGATAACTTAAAAACCTGCATGCATTTGGTATATTAGGCAGCACAGTCTAACTGCTGTTAGAAACAATCCTGAAGGTTAAGTGGCTGGATACAATAAAAGTGCCTTTCCCACCCACCCAATAGTCCGTCACTGGTGTTTTTGGTAGGGTTGGTCTCCTGGGCAGCCCCAAACAGTGACTCAGGGACCTATGTTCCATCTTATGTCCCCTTCACTAGGAACTTTCCTGAGCATGAATCTTTTATGAATTAAAAAAAAAAAAGAATTCTGGGGTCAAATAATTTTGAAAAATAATATACTTACAACCTCTTTCTTGGAGATTCAAAGTGTCCATTTGAATATGAAAGATTTAGATGAGTTCTGTATTAAGTCCTGTTGAACTTTGTTTAACCCACTGTTTCTCTCTCTCTCTTATTTCCCCCTTTGCTTGTTTGTTTCTTAAATTCCACAGATGAGTGAAAGCATATGGTATTTGTCTTTCTCTGACTGCTTATTTCACTTAGCATTATACTCTCTAGCTCCATCCATGTCGTTGCAAATGGCAAGATTTATTCTTTTTTATGACTGAGTTATTCCATTGGGGGTATACACACACACACACACACACACACACACACACACACACACACACACACACACACCACATCTTCTTTATCCATGCATCAGTCAATGGGCACTTGGGCTGTTTCCATAATTTGGCTATTGTAGATAATGCTGCTATAAACATCAGGATGCATGTATCCCTTCAAATTAGTATTTTGTATTCTTTGGGTAAATACCCAGTAATGCAATTGCTGGCTCATAGGGTAGTTCTATTTTTAACTTTTCTAGGAACCTCCATACTGTTTTCCTGAGTGGCTGCACTAGTTCTCATTCCCACCAACAGTGCAAGAGGGTTCCCCTTTCTCCACGTTCTCACCAACAGCTGCTGGTTCTTGGATTAGCCATTCTCTCAGGTGTAAAGTGATATCTCATTGTAGTTTGGGTTTGTATTTCCCTGATGTTGAGTGATGTTGAATATCTTTTTATGTGTCTATTGGCCATCTGTATGTCTTCTTTGGAAAAATGTCTATTCATGTCTTCTGCCCATTTTTAATTGGATTTTTTTGTTTTGGGTATTGAGTTGTGTAAGTTCTTTATATATTTTGGATACAAACCAGTTAGCAGATATGTCATTTGCAAATATCTTCTCCCATTCAGTAGGTTGTCTTTTAGTTTTGTTGATGGTTTCCTTCACTGCTTCTTTGTACCCTTCTTTTAAAAACCTATTCTGGGGGTGCCTGGCTGGCTCCATTGGTGGAGCATGCAACTCTTGATCTCAGGCTTGTGAATTCGAGACCCATGTGAGGTGTAGAGCCTACTCAAAAAAAACCAAACCAAACCAAACCAAACCAAAACAAAACAAAACAAAAAAAAACCCTACTCTGGACACCTTTTCATGTCTATTTATATGATTCCTATCTTCTTATCATTTTAATGACTACACACCATTCTATTTTATGGATATATCATAAAGACTTGTTTTTTTAAATTACATGATTTTTTAAAGTTTTAAAGGCCAAATGGGCTTACATGGACTCAGGACTAGACACACAGAAAAATTTCTGTAGACAGGAAGAAAATAACTCCAGGATTTGGTGTCATCTCAGAAAACACCTCCATTGTTCACAATTGTTCCTACTGTGGTTCCTCTAGGAGCTGTTTGTTCTCATTTTTATAGTAAACATAATCTCTGCACAGTCCTTCAGAGAACAACCCCTCCATATTATGTTGTATTTTATTTTCAAATGAAAATATACTTCCTCCTGATAGGGGACATGAGAAGGGCTCAGCATCACTTATATGGCCTTCCTACCAAAAGGGCATAATCTGAATCTAATGATGACAAAACATCAGACAAACCTGAATTGAGGACATTGTACAAAATAACTAGCTATTCTTGCAACTTTTCTGCAAGTCTGGAGTTAATGTCTAAAATAAAGTAAAATTGAATGAAAATACAAATGTAACTCCTTCATTTTTATTACTGCCCAAAGACCTAGAAATGCAGTTTGAAATGTTTGCTTGGAAATGGTTGACTCATGACTCATTAACCTTCAGAAAAATCACAAAAATTTAGCTCTCTTTGTCAGTGTTGCTTATCACTCACCATCTTTCATGACTGGCTCTGTCAACACATAATATGTCAGCTCACCACTCTCCCCCATGATTGCCCTCCTCTCTTTGAGTTTATCCATCCAGCCACTGGCTCCCAAACATCAAAACACTGTGAGGTATCCTATCTACCTGACCATGGTTTTGTGTATATCTATGTCATATTCTCTCTATGTGGATCATTAGAGTTAGGATCTTTGGGAATATTCAGCATTTCAGGGTCAGATCAAAACTGTAGACATTTTCCTAAATGTATTTCCTGCTTTTTCCTCTTCACCACATCTTAAAAGATACTTAGACTTGAATATTCCCTCCTCTCCTCTTGATTAGGATAATGCTGCCTTCATGCATTAACTTTTGATCCCTAGGTCCCTTCTTGCCCTTTCTCTCCCCACTCCCGTGATTAGGAAGTTTCCATTTGTCAGAAGGGTTCCAGGACTTTCATGCTGTAGAAAGACTGGAGCAAAGAGGCTGGAGCAGGTAGGGGAAGAGTTTAGCTGGAAAACTGAAGTTGATTTGTTTAGTAAAGTGCAGAGAGAGGAGGAAAAGAAACACATGTGGGGGCAAATGGGCATATGGCAAATTAGAAGCTCTGGAGTATGTTTGGAGGAAGAGAGGGGACAAAAAAGGGATTTAAGAAATGTTGCTGGGAGTTATGAACTGCAGAGGTGAAAGTAAAAGGTCTGTGGTGGAGGGGGAGAGTGGGGTGTATTAAAAGAACCCCCCCAAAAGGTGAAAAAGCAGCTGATCTCAGAGGGAGACAGAAGGTGACACCCACTATGCTGCTGGAGGGGTAAGTTTTTGTCTTCCTCCTAAGGAACAATGGGAAGCCAGAAAGATTTTTGTTTGTTGTTGTTGTTGTTGTTGTTTTTAATTTTGTTATGTTATGTTAGTCACCATACGTCATTAATTTTTGATGTAGTGACCACGATTCATTGTTTTCATATAACACCCAGTGCTCCACGCAGTACGTGCCCTCCTTAATACCCATCACCAGGCTAACCCATCCCCCCACCCCCTCCCCTCTAGAACCCTCGGTTTGTTTCCCAGAGTCCAGAGTCTCTCATGGTTCATCTCTCCCTCCGATTCCCCCCCCCTTCATTGTTCCCTTCCTTCTCCTAATGTCCTCCATGCTCTTCCTTATGTTCCACAAATAAGTGAAACCATATGATAATTGACTTTCTCTGCTTGACTTGTTTCACTTAGCATAATCTCCTCCAGTCCCATCCATGTTGATGTAAAAGTTGGGTATTCATCCTTTCTGATGGCCGAGTCATATTGCATTGTATATATGGACCACATCTTCTTTATCCATTCATCTGTTGAAGGGCATCTCGGCTCTTTCCACAGTTTGGCTATTGCGGACATGGCTGCTATGAACATTGGGGTGCATATGGCCCTTCTTTTCAGAAGACATGAACAGACACTTCTCCAGAGAAGACATACAAATGGCTAACAGACACATGAAAAAATGTTCATCATCATTAGCCACCAGGAAAATTCAAATCAAAGCAACATTGAGATACCACCTTACACCAGTTAGAATGGCAAATATTGACAAGGCAAGAAACAACAAATGTTGGAAAGGTTGTCGAGAAAGGGGAACCCTGTTACACTGTTGGTGGGAATGCAAGTTGGTACAGCCACCTCGGAAAACAGTGTGGAGGTGCCTCAAAAAATTAAAAATAGAGCTACCCCATGACCCAGCAATTGCACTACTGGGTATTTACCCCAAACACACAGGAAGTGTTTTAGGCAGGCATGGAGACCTACTATCAGAGTTCTTTTTCAATAACCTTGTGGCTACAATGTGGAGAAAGACTGGAGGGGCAACACTGTATGTGGGGAGGCCAGTAGTCCAGTGAGAGATGATAAATGAGGTTGGTGCAGTGGAGCTTGAGAGAAGGGAGCAGGTTCCAGAGATATTTAGCAGATAAAATCAACAAGACTCAGTGATGAATTGGAAATGGGGATACGGAGGCAAGGAAGTTGGCCACCTTGTTTGTGAATTTCTGACTAATGTAACAGGATTAGGTGTGCTAAAAACAGTGGAAAAGGCCAGTTTGGAGACAAGATCATGAAATCAGATTTGGCCCTTGTAGAGGAGGAGAGAATCTTTTTCCTTCTACCCATCTGATGTTCATTGGCTGGGGCCCTGTGAATTACATTGGCAAAAGACAGATTAACAAGAGAAAAACAAACAGAAGTTTATTGACTTGAGAAATTACACATACACATGGGAGTACCCAGAGGTGAGTAGCTTAAAGGGGTGGCTAGAACTTGGGCTTATACACCATCTTAACAAACAAAGACACAAAAGAAAACCAATGAAGTTTTCAGACAAGTGATGAGACAAAGGGAAATGACTTTGAGTTTTTAGGGCAACAAGTTGTAGGAAGGCAAATATATGGGGTAACTAGTAGAAGATAAGGGCCAGTTAATAGTTTGTTAGATAGGCTTCTTGCTGCCATCTCTGAGTGGGTGAGGGTCTAGAGTTGTCTCTGGTGATTAACTTCTGTCCATCCTGGTAGAGAGGGGAGGTGGGATACCTTTACAAGTTTATGTCCTGTGTTTAGACAAATAGAGGAAAGCTTGTATCTGCTTCTCAATTGCTTTCAACTCAAAATAATCCTTATGTCAAAGTGGCATTATTTTGAGGTGGCCTATTCTGCTACCCTTCACCTTGAGGTAGGTATAAATTGTTTGTATGAGCTTACTAGGGCTGCTATAACAAAGTACCACAAACTGGGTGGCTTAAAGCAACAGAAATTTATTCTTTCACTGTTCTGGAGGCTGGAAATTCGAAATCAAGATATTGGCAGGGTCCTATTCCTATGAAATCTCTAGGGAAGGATCCTTCTTTGCCTCTTCCAGCTTCTGGTAGTTGCTGGTAATCTCTGGCCTTCCCTGGCTTGTAGCTGCATCACTCCGATCTCTGCCTCCATTATCACACGCCGTTCTCATTGTGTGTCTATGTCTCTGTGTCTTCTCTTTTTATAAGGGCATCCGTCAAATTGGAGGTGGGGCCCACTTTAGTTGGTATGACCTCATCTTAACTAATTCCATCTATAGAGGCCCTATTCCAAGTAAGATCATATTCACAGGGACCTGGGGTTGGTTAGCACTTCAACATTGTCTTTTTGGAGGACACAATTCAACCCAAAGCAGTGCCTGTGCCCCTTCTAAGTCGAGTGGCTAAGTGGGCAGTTGGCTGTGTGGATCTGTAGTGGTAAGGCTGCAGAGAGGGGGGATGATGGCAAGAAATAAATGGTGACAATCTTCTGTGAAAAGTTCTAAAATAAGGATATGAAGGAAATGTAAGTGGAGAGCTAGGAGGTGGGGGCCCTGGGAGAGAGAAGGCAGAGGAGGACCACAGAAGAAACGTTAAAATGGAATCCAGTGTTGGGTAGGATCCTTCAGTTAGACAAGGGGCAGTGTGGGGACGCAAGTGTGAAGACCTGAGTGCCCACTTACAGTTGAGGGACTGACTCTGGCGGTCTTGAGGTGGCTAGGGTACAGGGAAACATGTGGCCTTGGGTCTTGAGGGATTTGAGTTTCATGCTGAAGGCTTTGTGTGTAACTCCGAAGGCAGAGGAGAGCCGGGGTGGGATCTGCAAGATCCAATCTGAATTTTAAACTGAGGCTAGCAAGCCCGCATTGTAAATGGACTGCAGAGGCCTTTTATGGACCTTTGTGGCCTTTGTGGTGAGTGTGAAACCATCTGCCCTGGCCGGCCCCCCACCACCCTGCCACTCTGATTCTTGACTTTGACTCCCACCCCTGGTCTCCCTGTGGTTTTGCTGACCATCTGGCCTGAGAGGTCACATGACAGTTTTAGCTTTGTTTATCCATTCCGCTCTTCCCATAGGCCTGCAGGATTTCAACAGCTACTTTATGGTGTTGGGAGAAGGGGGCAGTTCGGACATCAACGAAGTGATGCATGTGAAAGGTAGGTTTTTAGACCAGAAAACATTTTACACAGTCTGGTTTTGGAGTCAGGCAGACCTGGGTGCACTTTTTTTTAAACAGCTCTATTGAGATATAATTTATATACTGTAAAGTTCACCATTTTGAAGTGTATAACAGCAGTTTTTCATATATTCAGAGAGTTGTGCAAGCATCACCATGATCTAATTTTAAAAAAATTTCATCATCCCCCAAAGAAACTTTGCATTTGGGAGCACATCCTGATTCCACCCTTTCATAGCTGTGTGACTATGGGCAACTTACTTAGCTTCTCTGAGCCCTGGTTTCCTCATCTTGTAAGTGGGAATAGTAACACACAATTTCATGGGCTTATTTAAGGGGTGAATGAGAGAGCAAATAACACCCTTAGCATATGGCCTGGCACAGTGTTGGCCCCCAATAGATTTGAGTTCTCTAAATTTAATGTCACCAGCTATTTTTCTGTCAATTTAGTCAGAAACCACTCTGAAGAGTTATTCATGAATCATTGTCACAGCCTCCAAATATTTTTTTTGAAGAGCTTGCAGTCCTTACACTTAACCTAATGCTTTTTGCACAGACACACAAATACACCAACACACCACACCTCACAAACTCTCTCTCACACACACATAAATATGCTAATACAACGCACATAGGACTAAGCAAGCTTTGAGAGATTCAGAGAATTTCTGGAATATTTCTATGCTTGTAAAGCTAAACTGTTCGCTGTTCTTTAATTGTGTGTGTGTGTATTGTTTCTCTCTCTCTCTCTCTCTCTCTCTGTGTGTGTGTGTGTGTGTGTGTGTGTGTATGGTATTTACTGTCTCTCTAACCTAGAGTTAATAATAACAATTTCTTGGGCTGCTCCCATGTACCAAGTCTAGGATTAAGTATTTTTATATGTATCTTTATCTTTGCCTTAACCCTGAAAGTTAAGGTCAGTATTCATATCACAAAGTAGGAATTATAATCACCCCCATGTTGTAGGGAAGGAGAAAGGAGGCCGAGTGAAGTTAAGTTTCTTGCACAAGGGCCTGTACTAGCAAAGGGAGTCAGGATTTGAACTCAGGACCTCCCCATAATGATGGGTAACACATAGCTTCATGTTAGGCTCTCTCCAGATGCTTCTAGGAATCTACTTATAGAAGACAGGTAAGCTGATTCTCAGAGGCATCAATGGGTGATAAGGCTAGTCATGACCCCCAGAGTTACTTCTACTGTGGTAGGAGTTGCCACCTTAACGGCCTAAGCAACACTCTCAATCCTGGGAAAATAGCAGAATTCTCCCAGGAGCTTTAAAAATATCTAGATTTCCTGGCTCCACTCCAGTTTGCTTATAGCAGAATTTTCTAGGATGGATCTTAGTATCTCTGAAAAGCTTCCAAGAGACCATTTTAGACAGAAAATATAGAAGCTGTAAAATGCAGGAGTACAAGAAAATATAGGCATTTTGAAATTTACATTTTACTACAAGCAAAGTGGATACACAAATGATAATTTGGGGAAAAGAGTTGTACCACACATGGCAGGCGGTGGGTGAATTAGTTAGGGCTCCACTAACTCCTGTACATATCAACCCATCATTCTCTATGGCTTAACACAATAGAAATGAGTTTCTCGCTCATAAGTGGTCCACAATGGGTAGTCCTATTTGGCTAGCAGCTCTTTTCCAGGCAGAGATTCAGAAACCCAGGCTCCCTCCATTCTGTGAGCTTCTGTCTTTAATATGTGACTTCCAGAGCTGTTGGGGAAAGGCGGTTAGGGAGCCTCACAAGGGGGCAGTTTTGTGGGCTGGGCCTGGTGTAGGGAAGTGCTTTCCCTACACTTCACCAGCTGGAACTCCGTCTGTGGCTATGTCTGAGCACTAGGGAGGCTGGCACATGTTATCTGCCTGCTTCAGGGAGGATGAAGAAAGGGGTTAGGTGAACTGTTAGCCTGTCTCTATGCCAGTGGACTAATATCTAATTGATAATAAAAAAGGCAAACCGTCCATTTAAAAATGGGCAGAGAATAAGGACAGACCTGTTCCTAGAAGTGCAAACCCAAATGACTCATGAACAATAAAGATGCTCAAGCTTTCTGGGAGAGAGGGAAATGCAAACACAGGTGAGAATGGGTGATCAGTTTCCACCTATTGGATTAAGAGACATTAAAGCTTGGTAACACTACCAATGAGAAGCAGTAGAGTAGTTCCACGCTGTTGGGAGAGATGTAGATTGCTGCAACATGTTGGAATTAGCAATGAAAATAAAAAACACACATTATTTCAACCTAACGGTTCCATTCGAGAGACTCTCTTTCATAGAATAAAAGCAGGGTGTGTGGATTGATATGTCCTAGGATGTTTACTGCGATGTTATTCATAGTGACAAAAATAGGACATGAAGTTCCCATCAATAGGGGAATAATTTAATGGATTGTAATTATCAACAATATGGGATGTTTTGTAGTTTTAGAAAAGATGACTAAGAGGTATTCCTATGAGGTATTATTAAATGAGAAAACCAAGAGTTAGAGAAATGTATATGACTCTTTTTTTAAAAGGATAAATCAAAGGATAATGCATATCTCCCTTTTAAACTTATTATTATTGTCATCATTGTCATCATCAAACGGTGCCTGTCTGTGTATTTACATAGGATTGATGAACATAGAGAACGGTTGTTAACTAGGTAAGGGAGACAGAGGTAGAACAAAAGGTAACCCCCCTAATACTACAGTTAAAGAGGTAGCAAAAAAACCCAGCATGGATGAGAAGACTGCATAAAAGTTATATGTCTATATAATACGTATTCCTAAAGAAATGCATGAATTTATGGTCATAGATGTATCAGTGATGGTTATTGCAGGGTGGTATTTCAGGTTGGATTTATTCTCTTCCTTATATCTTTATACATTGTTCAAAATTTTACAAAAAATATTTGTTGCTTTTATAAACAGGAGGGAAACCGATGAACTTTTTCATCATATTAAAAAAAGCATTTCCTGAATGATTCTGATAATTAGCCACGCTTTGTTATCAGGGATTGACTTAGGAAGCTAAAAAAAAAAATGGAATTTCAAGCATCAGAAAGCAGGGTGTCAAGAAACCACTTCTGTTGGAGGGGGTGTTCCTGGGACCCCAGAAACTGTTCCCGATGAGTCATTTCCTACCTGCAGCATGCTAAGGCTGGCTCTGAGGGGGAAATGATGATCAGCTGGGCCATGAGGTGTCTTCCTTTGGAAAAGGCCGAGTCTGGGGAAGGTGAGGGATTGACTCCTGGTAGGTGTCAGTTTGGGGTTCAGGTGTGGCCTCTTAACATCTGAAGGTTCTAGGTCGGGGACAGGACACCTGGTGGATAGGTGGGCAGCAGGAAAGCAGTGATGACCAAGGGATGGGGCAGGGGCATTGTTGCCAGACAGGCTGGGGTTTGGGTCTGGGCCCCAACACGCACAAGCCACGAGACCTTGGACCTCTTACTCCACCTGCCTGGACCCAAGTTTTCTCATTAGAAACATGAAGATAATGCCGTCTCCCTGGCAGGTCTGTGGTAAAGAAGGGAGACGATGCACATGGATGCTGGCAGTGGCCCAGCCAGTTTTCCATGTGTATTAGCTTGTAGGAAAGCTCAGGGTCATGGTCCTGGGAGAGCCCATCGCTCAGCTCAGTGGGTAACGGAAGAGCAGAGGTGCGGGGAGATCAGCGAGGCAGGGAGTGTGAGGGCTATCTTCTGTAGCAGCCTTGGCTCAGGGAAGTACAGGCCAGTGGAAAAGGGCAAAGGCAGAGGCAAGCTTGGCAGAGAGCCTCAGCATCTCTTATCCCCCTCGCCCTCTGGACTCAGCTTCTTGTCCTTTCCCTCCCCTAGCTCTTCAGCCAATTCCTAATTAGAATTAGGTGAGTGTTACAGACTGAATGTTTGTGCCCTCCCCACCCCCCTCTCAAGTTCATATGTGGAAGCCCTAACCCTCAGTGTAGTTATATTTAGAGATGGGGCCTCTAAGGAAGTAAGGTTCAATGAGGTCATAAGGATAGGGCCCTGATCCAGTAGGATTAGTGTCCATTTCAGAAGGGACCCCAAAGAGCTTGCTTTCTCTCTTAGGTTATGCACCGAGGAAAGGCCATGTGAGGACGTAGCAAGCAGGTGGTTGACTGCAGGTCCTGAAGAGAGGTCTCCCCCAAAACTAAACCCTGCTGCAACCTTGACCTTGGACCTTCTAGCCTCCAGAATTGAGAAAAAGAAAATTCTAATGTTTAAGCCATGCAGTCTGTGGCATTTTGTGAGGCTTTAGGTGTAAATAATAAGATCCTTTTATGCCATTTATTATTGACAATGTGCTACTCAAGACTGACATAGAACCCATGACACACAATGTTCTGAGCCCAGCAAGGAGACAGATGAATAAATAGGTTGGATGGTTTGCCTGAAAGAGAAGTACAGAGCATTCTGGGAGCCTCTTGAGAGAAGGGCACGGAGATCTAGCACACGTGACCTAGGATTTGCTAACTGGGTTTCAGTACGGTTTTAAAAACTGGGAAATCTGTACAAATCTGGATTTCCCTCTTCTCTTGAAAAATCAAACTTTGGTCACACCGGGGCCTGCATTTTCACAGCTGCCACCTTCAGAGACACTGTTTACCAATGTCCCTACTATTCCCTGTTGTCTTCTTCTCAGCCGGATGTCCTCGCTTAGGTGGTCTGTCATATGGAATCCCTGGCATAAATGTTGCCTTTTTTTATGCTCATAAATGTGCACGGCTAATTCTGGATTTCCCCCTCTGTGGTAGCCAGGGAGCCAGGTTAACTCAAACTAGGCCCCAAACCAAAATGCTGCTGACACTGTGAAGGTCTCTTGGTATTATCTTTTATCACTCAGGAAATTTCAGAGCTGGGAGAGTGTTTGGGGTCAGGTCGTCTAATCATCTCCTTTCCCATTTTGGAAACAGACACCCAGAGAGGTGAAGTCTCCCACCCCAGGTCACACAGCTAGAGAGTAGGGAGCCAGAATGAGAGCTCAAGTTCCCTGCTGCCTAGCCTGCTGCTTTTCCTGTTAAATCATTTTTCCCTCCCTCTTATCTTGGTAGAAAAAGAAAAGTAGCAGTTTGCCACATAGAATTGGGAAAGTATTGTCATGCGATATTTAATCCATGTTTGGGCCCTTTTTTTTTTCAACACTGTCAGAGGAAATTATCAAAAGAAAATTATTGGAAAGTGTTAGCCGTGTATTATGGCTTCCAAGCCCATGAGCACAGATGTCCATTGGCAAAGTTGAAATAAAATTGGAAGAAATTAAAACTCATTTTGTTTTCCAGGCCCTGGTAATAAAAAATTCTTGCTGCAGATGAGTGCTCAGGCTCAGTCTCTTCCCCCTTATTATCAAACAAAAGCAGAACACAACAAAAATAGAAACTAATGCAGAAATCTGCTTTGGTTTCTTCTTTTGTGTACCAATGTTTTTGTTGGTCAAATCACATTATGGAGCAATCATCACAATGGCTTTTCTTTCTAGGCCCCAGAGTACATATTAAGGATGTGAAGGGAGGTCCATCATAAAGCAGGATGGTACGAGAGCCCTATCTCTTTGGGTCTCTGTGCCCCAAACTGGTGGTGGAGGGAGTAATTAAGCATGAAATCCATCAAAGAATGAACGAGATGAGAAGCCATGTCAGCTTGCTGTGGGCTTTGGAGCCAGACTTTCTGGGTTCCAATCCCAGTTCTGTCATTGACTAGCAGTCTGACTTTGGGCGAAATACTTAACCTGTTGGTGCCTTCACCTCCTGATCAGTGAAACAGGGCTGATGATTCCAGTCCCTGCCTTCCAGGATTATTTTGAAGATTCAGAACACTAAGTCCCAGTGTCTGACTTGATAACTGGTAGCTGGACCATCACAGGATGTGACCAAGATTCTCTCATTGACCAAACTGTGGTTAGGCTCCTCTGAGCCCTCTATTTGGTTAGGCCTCGACCTTGGGTTTCTGTGTCTATTCTTGCCAAACCTAGTTTTAGAATCCTAAATCCTGCTGAGTCAGTTTAAAGAAATCCCCCATCTGTGATATGTGATCACCCTTGATACATGATCAAATTCTTCATTCCCCACACCCTTGGTATCTGATCACCCTGACCTGTCTTCAGGAAGAATCCTGTTAAGTTGGTTTAGCAAGACTCTCCTCCCTGTGATGTCTCCTCTTAGTAGTTTTCCATCCCCTGACTCCTCACTCTGCTCATTGGCTATAAATCCTTACTTGTCCTTGCTGTTTTGGGAGTTGAGCCCAATCTCCCTCCCTGATTGCAATACCCCCATCACAGCAGGCAGGGCTTTTTATGTTCACTCTCTCAGTTGCTTTTTGCAAAAAGCCCACAGGTAAGCATTACTACCTAATTTCACAGATGAGGACCTGAGTCAGAATGGTGAAATGGCTGCCCAAAGTCAACCAGCTTGTAAGTGTCAGGGAGGGAGTTTGAGGCTGGAGCCTATGCCCATGCCCCTCTGGCACTTGGGAGGCTTGACGAGTGGTGGGCATGGATGAAGGATGGGATACAGGAGGAGAAGCAGGGGAATGGATCTCCTATTCGATGTAACACAGGGCCACATACACGGGAGTCTTTGAGGCATTGTTGGAGGCTTGGGATCAGGTCTTCCTGAGCTGACATGCCATGCTGAAACCTTTGCCAGACTGGTAAGAGTGATCTGGGAGATGAGAGGGAGTGGGGTGCGTGCATGTGTGTGTGTGTGTGTGTGTGTGTGTGTGAGAGAGAGAGAGAGAGAGAGAGAGAGAGAGAGAATGAGAAAGATGAGATAAATTTTCTGCATTGTCTCCTGTGCTCCTTCAGAGAGGGTTCCTAGTCCCTGGGCTGGCATCCAGACTCCATGGCCTATTGCATCCAACCCACTCTCCTTCATGAGAGGGTATGTCCTGGCCAGTGGGACCCTCAGCTCTGGGGCCATAGAGCACCTGAGCTAGAGGTTGTTGGGTCCAAGCTCTTCAGTGTAGAGACCCAGAGAGGCTAAATTGATTTGTTTAGATTCATGGAGACGCAGAGTTGGGTCAGAAACTAGATATCCTAATGTATTAATCCATTCTATAAATACATACTGAGCATGTACTCTGTGCCAGAGACACTAGCCTTTTAGGAACCTCTTAGAACCCTGCCTTCTCCAGTTGAACACAAGCTTCCATCTCTTTTTTGCTCTTTTCTTAAGTCATCACTGGATAACTTCTAGGCCCCAGGCCCTGCCAGGGGCCTGGTGGGATCAGATGGGGTTTTAGTAACAGGGAGATTATAATGAGTGCCCTCCCCTAATCCCAGGCCTCCCTGGCAGAGGGGCGTGGCCATCTGCCCTCACCGCCCATTCCAGCCAGACATCTGCTTGTTTCCCTCTGCCCTTCCATATCCGTGCATCCACATTCCCAGCATCTGTCATTTCACGTCAGCAGCCTCCAGTTTCCTCCCTCTGCTGGAGCACTTCTGGGCTGTCTCCAGTCTGCCTCTTTCCAAAGGATTAAGTGGCTTGTCCAAGGTTGCATGCCAGTTCCATCACTGGCTCCAGTATTTAGACTGGGGATGCGTTCACGAGGGAGGGGAAAAATCTATTATTTTTTGAAAGCCTACCAGAAGTGTCACATATCCCATATGTACATTCCTTTCTTTTAGAAATTCAGGCTTAAAAAAAGAAAACAACTTAAATGCCTAGTGCCTTGTTTTTCTACCCAGCTCCGCCCTTTCCATATACTCTTTCTTTTCCACATCAACCATGCCTTTGTGTTCTGCCCATTAAAGAAACCTGAGTTTGATTTCCAGCCCCACCCCTCACTAGTGCTGTGACTTTGGGCAAATTGCATAATTAGCATTTGAGGCCTCAGTTTCCCTTTCTGTGAAACTGGAAACCATATTTGAAATGCATGGCAAGTATGTAGTAATTGTTAATTTCCTTCCCCTTTGACTGTCCCAAAGGATTCCTTCTCATAGAGGAGGGCATCCACTGTTTTTTTTTTTTTCTTCTTCTGTTTCAGAATGTTGTCACTCCCCCTTTATGCTGGGAGTGGGGTTTGGCACCAAGAAGCCAGGTCTGGGCCACTCTTGTTGGGATGGGGAATAGTGTTGAGGGACTCCACTGGGACCAGAGAGCACTGAGAAGAAGCTGGTCATTTCCTCCTGCCTGTGAGGATTGGCTGCTGGCCTCTGGGGGAGCCTTTGTCCCACCTTGCAGCAGGTGGTCCCTCCCTGGACCCCAATGCCGTGTGCTCTCCCTCAGGGCTTCAGGGAAGCCAAACAGGAAGTGAGCACTCTCACATGGGCAGCACCCAGAACCACCAACCAGGGGTCAGCATTTGCGTGTGTGCATGTATATGTGCCTGGGCCTACCTCTTTAAGTTTGCATGTATGTGTTCCTGTGTGTATTTCTCACAGCTCCTTGGGAACCTGCCAGGTGGGGGACAGGGAAGGAGTGGAGGAAGGGCTTATTCTGGGTGTGGGGAGCCAGGAGACCTCTGCCCCTGCCTTCTTACCCAACCATTGGAGATTGGCCAAATGGCCTCTTCTACTTTGATTCTGTGATGAACCATGAGACTGGCTCTCAGCTGGCTGCCAGGCACCTCATCTGGGCATCAAGGCTGCAGGTCAGCTTTGTGGCTCAGAGGGTGGCCTGGATCCAGAGCTAAGGAAGTCAGCTTGATGGTAGTCTGTGCAAGCCCCAGGCTCTGGGTGTAGAGCCACATGTGCACCAGGAGCTGGGAGGCAGAGATTTGGGTAGAAAGCTACTGAGGGGCAGCTGGCTGAAGTGCACCGGACATCGACATCACAGCTACCTGCAGGGAAGCCCTGGGCTGGCCCAGTAGACCTCCACACAAGGCTGAGGTCCCTTGCTGCCTGCCCAGCCATCTGGACTCCATTGTACCCTCTCCCCACACCAGTCCTCGTAGCCATTGCTTCAAGCACCAGTCTCCTCCCACGTTCTCCCACTGCTCATGTTGTCCATCTGTGAAAATCCAAGTACAGTACTGTCTGAGAATGACATGTGAGCCCTCACCAGTCCTTAGCACAGCCCCTGGCACGAGGAGGCTCTGTCATAATGCCAATCACATGAGTTTGTGGGTCACTTGGTCTAAGTGCACGTACCCCATATCCATATGTCTGCTTTGAGGGCTCTCCAGAAATGTCTGCATCCTGTAAGGATGCAAGGGCCCTAGTGCTAGGGGCAGTGTTGGGGGAAGGCCATTCCTTGATTCTTCCTATGGAACTCTAAGACCTGACCCCCCTCTAAGCTCTAGGACTGCCACAGCCCAGGCTCTGATTTCAGAAACGTGTCGGACTTCAGACCCATCCATTGGAATAGTCCTAGTGAATACCTCTGAAAAGACTTTCTCTAACACTTTAAAGCTTAATTCTCTTAGTTACAAATATGTATGATCCTTTTTTGCAGCTCTAGTGTTTGGCAGAGTACCTGGCATGTAGTAGGAGCCTAATAGATGTATGTTGAACGAATGAGGTGTACATGATTGTTCCATCAGTCATGTTTACCCTAGTGTAAAAGAGTGTTCATTCTTCCCCAGTCAGTAAGCACCTGGCAAGGCTGGACAGGTAACTGAAAAGAGCTCTTGTCAGTTTAGGAGCTAGTCTATGCCAGCCCTACTGACTCCTCCAAACAGGGGATGCCAATTTTATATGACTTGCTTTCAGCCACCTTCAGGAGCCCATACAGGGTGGGCACAAGTGGCCCACCTCAGAGAGTTCAGAAAATAATAATGTCCCTAAGCTGTTGGTCTCTTGGTCCCTTTGGGTTCTGTCCGAGTTGTCTGTACATAGTCCAGGCACCACTGTCCAGGTAGCTGCTGCCGCCCCTCCTGTGAGCAGCCTCAGAAATGGAGTGGCTGCTCTCACTGGGCTGGTAGAACCTCACGGGAATCTGGAAGGTCTGGGGAAGTTTCCCTGGTGATGTGACATGTGCCCACGTTGGGAAAAATGGCTACTGTTTGCCCGGATGTTGTCTGTAGAACGCTGGGATGCAGAAGGAGGAAGGAGCAGAAACTTGGCAAATGAGGTACCCAGATTCAGAGACCCTCAGACCTTGAAGGGACCCCCAAGAGCATCTGTTCTAGCCTCCTCATTTTAGAAGCATGTCACTTAATTTTCAAACAGTTGGGGACTTTCTTGTTATCTTTTTGTTATTGGTTTTAGCATAATTCTACTGAGGTCAGAGAACATACTCTGTAGGATTTCAGTTCTTTGGACTGTGTCAAGACTTCCTTTATGGCCCCGCAAATGATCAATTTTGACAAATGTAAAAGTTTGGTTAACTTAGAGAAACGTGGGTCCGACAGTTGTTGGGTGCCAACATTCTTTGTTAGTTAATTAGATCAAGTTTGTATATTGTGGTATTCAGATCTTGGATATTTTTTGTGATTTTTTTCCCCTTGCTTGTTCTATCAGTTACTGAGAGGCATATTAAATCTTCCATCATGACTCTGAAGTGCATACTTGTTTTAAATTCTGCCAAATTTTGCTTCATGGTTTTGAAGTTGTGCTATGAGGTACAATTGAATTTAGAATTGCTATGGCCTCCTGGTAGACTGAATCTTTTTTTTTTTAATTTAAGATTTTATTTATTTATTTATTTGACAGAGAGAGAGAGTGCATGCGTGCACAAACAGGGAGTGGCAGATAGAGGGAGAAGCAGACACCCCACTGGGGCCCTGGGATCATGACCTGAGCCGAAGGCAGACAGATGCTCAGCTGACTGAGCCACCCAGGTGCCCCTGGTGGACTGAATCTTGATCATTATTAGTCATTCCTCTTTATCTCTAGTAATGTTTCTTGCCTCAAAATCTACTTTGTCTGATGTTAGTTCAGTTCCACCGTTTTCCTTAGGTTTATGTTTATATGGCATATCTTTTTCCTTACTTCACTTGACCTTCTTGTATCCTGATATGGATACAATCATACAAAGTGTGTCTTTTATAAGCAGTATATAGTTGGGTTTTATGATAACTTCTGTCTTTTGATTGACCTTTTAGGACCATTTGCATTTCATATAATTATTGATACAGTGGGTTTAATTTTACCTTCTTACTTTTCCTATTTTCTTTTGTCTCATCTGTTCTGTATTCCTTTTTCTCTTTTTTCTTGCCTTCTTTTGGATAAATCAAGTATTTTAAACATTTCTGTATTTTAAAATATTTATTGAAGTGAAATTCATATAACATAAAATTTGCCATTTTAGAGTAAACAACAATTTAGTACGTTCAGTGTTGTACAATCACCATCTCTCTACAGTTCCAAAACAGTCTCATCACCTCCAGAGGAAACCCCGTACCCACTAAGCAGTCACTCCTCATTTACCTCTCCCCTTCTCCCTGGTAACCTCAAATGTGCATTCTGTCTCCACAGATTATGGATAAATCAAATATTTTTATCATTCCAATTCCTCCTCTATTAGCTTGTTAATATTCATTCTTTTAGTGGTTACCTCCAAGATTACAGCACACATCCATGACTTACTAGATTTTATTTTAAATTAGAACTTTTATAGCTTCCAGGGCAAGACACCTGTTTTAGACATGCTCCAGTTTTTGTCTCCTCAACCCTGTGCAACTGCTGAGAGCTAAGGTTAGCTCGTTAAACTCTTAGGTTCCTCTTTCTGCTTGGTTGCTTATCTACGCACCCTGAACTAACTATGAATCAGCAAGAACACTGTGGGGCAAAGTGATGGCGTGTCTGACTCAATCAACCACTTCGGTTGGTTCCTTTCTCTCTCAGATCCTGTCTCCTCAAGCCTGCCTGCCAAAGTCTCTCTCCAACCTACCCACCCACTTTCCTTCCCTTTTCTCTTTCTTTCTTTCTTTCTTTCTTTCTTTCTTTCTTTCTTTCTTTCTTTCTTTCTTTCTTTCTCTCTCTCTCTCTCTTTCTTTCTTTCTCTCTTTCTCTCTTTCTTTCTTTCTCTCTTTCTCTTTCTTTCTTTCTCTCTTTCTCTTTCTTTCTTTCTTTTCTTTTCTTTTCTTTTCTTCTCTTTCTTTTTCTCTCTTTCCCTCCCTCCTTCCCTCTCTCTCTTTCTGTCTTTCTTTCTTTCCTTTTGTATCTTGTCTAGCTTTTTCAGATGTTTTCAGTGGGAGGGTTGGTGTGCAACAAGTTACCCTGCGTTTATCAGGAACAAAAATCTGGCTCCCTCACTTTATAGCAAGGAAGCAGAGATCTGGAGGGGAAGTGGTTGTCTAGTTTTGCACTGCTAATTAAGGGAGAGCTGGAATTGGAACTCTGGTCTCCTGATACCTATGTCAGTGTTGTTTCTACCACAGCATGTGGGGTAACAAGGGGATCTTAGTCTATCAGACACTCACCCAAGCTATCATTCAGCCATTAAACACATATTTTTGCAGGACCTGCTCTGTGCCAAGCATTGGGCAAGTAAATGTGTCATTTTTTTTCTGACTGCTTTCAAGATACTCTCTTTGTCTTGGTTTTCAGAAGCTTTATTATGATGTGTGTAGGTGTGGTTTTCTTTGTATTTACTCTGCTTGGAGATCATATATCTTCTTAAATATATAGCTTGAGATTTTTCATCAGCTTTAGAAAATTCTCATTCATTATGTCTTCAAATATGCCATCTACTTCATGCTTTTCTCCCTCTTGTTTGGAGACTCCAATTACATACATATAATACCTTCAAGAATTATACGACCTTGGCAGGGGGGCGATGGGGGGGGATCAGGCAAGTATATTATTTAAGAAATACATTTAGCTGCCTGTTGCAGAGACACAGAGTAACAGTGGCTTAAATAAAATGGTTTATTTCTCTTTTATTTAACAGGCTGGAGGTAGGCATCCCAGTTTGGTGTGGTGGTTCTGTTCCTCAGTTGTTGACCTGATCTGCCTGAACCAATATGGCTTTTTTTTTTTTTTTTTTTACTACATCTTTGCTCCAGTCAGATGGTGGGAAGAAGTGGGTAAGAAGACTGTATAACACCTGTCTTCAGAGTTTCTCCCTGGAGGTTGTCTACCTTACTTTCTTTCACATCCCATTGACTAGAATTCGGTCATTGACCACAACTAACTGCAAGGGAGGCAGGGAGATGTAATCTTTATTCTGGGAGATCAATTCTTATGCTAATATTTAGGGAGTCTATTGCTATGAGAGAAAAGGACATACTAAATATTTGGGGACAATTGGCAGCCTTTTCCACAGCAATTGTTGAAGAGGTCCCTCAGAGGAAGAAGCTGGACAAGGTATCACAAAAGAAGTAACATCTGACCGGGCATTGAAGGGTGAATAGGAGTTCATTGAAGGAAAAAAATGATCAAATGACACTCCAGGCGGGGATACTGGCAGAAGCACTTGACTCCTGAGAGCAGAGCCCACATAGCTTCTTTCATCTTTCTAACCCCAGTGCCTGGTACATAATAGCCTACTGTATCGCTCTTGTCAAATAGAATCAATTGGGAGAGCAGGGGGAGAGGGAGGTTTTCACCCTGGAGACTAGAGGCCTAGTAGAACTGGAAAGGCAGTCATAAATGTCATTGTGGGGATGGGAAAGGATTCAGGCCACTGTAGATGTATTGGGATTTAGGGTGGAAACAAGCATGCTAAGTTGAAATTGCTCTGCAGGCAGCTGGGGGACAGTTTGGGCAGCAGTGGGGACTGGAGCTGTGGGTGTGGGTGCTGTTTGTGGGAGGGTGACAACTGAGGCTCCTCGAGGGCTTCTTTCTTCTAAGGAGAAAATGCATTGAGAATAAAAAGGCCAGGCCAGGACGGAACCTCTGTAGCGGAGGGAAAGAATGAGGAAGCAGAAAGTTCTGCTGTCTGGCAGCCCGTCCTTGAGAGCTTTCGGAGGCCTCTTTCCCCTCTGAAGAGCTCACTGATTCTTCTCTGCTTGTCCATTCCCCTGGACCTGGCCCAGCTGCCTTCCTGTGACTTGTTCTTTACTTGGTCCTTGCTAGCTTTCAATTAATGACTAATTCAATTTCATGTTCATTAAACTTTCATTAGATAATTATATTTCACACATAAAAGGATTTGAGACAGCATTCAGCTTAACTTTTATTATATAAGTAATCCATATTCACTGGTAAAAATATCAGAAAATATAATTAAACAAAAGAAAGAACATTAAAATCACCCATGATTCTTCCACCTAGATTGCTAACATTTGGTACATATGTGTCCAGATTTATCTATGCTCTCTTCCTCCCTAAATATTAATATCAAGAATTGCTAATATTAATGAGCCCTATGTGCCAGTCACTGTTAGGTTTGATATATCTATTACATTGTTTCAACCTCATAGCAACCTATAACATAGTTATTATTATCCTAATATTATAGGTCAGGATACTGAACTGCAGAGGTTTGAAATTTACCCAGAGTGTGTTATTCTTGTTTTTTTTTTTAATATAGTTGACATACAATGTCGCATTAGTTTTAGATGTGCAACTTAGTGATTTGACAAGTTTACACATTATGCTATGTTCACCACAAGTATAGCTACCATCTGTCTTATTATATCGCTATTACAGTATCATTGGCTATATTCCTTATGCTCTGCTTTTTATTCCTGTGGTTACTCATTGCATAACTGGAGGCCTGGATCTCCCACTCTCCTTTAGCCATGTAGCCCAGCCTCCCATGGCCCTCTCCTCTGGCAACCATGAGTTTTCTCTCTGTGTTTATAGTTCTGATTCAGATTCCATTTATAAATGGAATCCTATGGTATTTGTCTTTCTCAATCTGACTTATTTCACTTAGCATAATACCCTCTAGGTCCATTCATGTTGTTTCAAATGGCAAGATCTCATCCTTTTTTATGGCTATGTAATGTATGTTTATGTATATCCATTTTCCTTATCCAGTCACCTATTAATGAACATTTAGGTTGCTTCCATGTCTTGGCTATTGTAAATAAAGCTGTAATAAATATCGGGGTGCATATATCTTTTTGAGTTAGTGTTTTTGTTTTCCTTGAGTAAATATTCAATAGTAGAATTATTGGATCATATGGTATTTCTACTTTTAATTTTTTGAGGAAACTCCATACTGTTTTCCACAGTGGCTGTACCAATATACATCCCCACCAACAGTGCATGAGGGTTCCTTTTTCTCCACACCCTCGCCAACACTGATATTTCTTGTCTTCTTGATTTTAGCTATTCTAATAGGCATGAGGTGATATCTCATTGTGGTTTTGACTTGCATTTCCCTGATGATTAGTGATCATCGTGTGTCTATTTGGCCATCTGTATGTCTTCTTTGGAAAAATGTCTATTCAGGTCCTTGGCCCGTTTTTTAATTGGATTATTTGTTTTTTTGGTGTTGAATTGTATGAGTACTTTATATATTTTGGATACTAACTCCTTATCAGATACATCATTTGCAAATATTTTCTCCCATTCAGTAGTAGGTTGTATTTTTGTTTTGTTGATGATTTCCTTTGCTGTGCAAAAGCTTTTTACTTTGATATAGTCCCAAGAGTTTATTTTTGCTTTTGTTTTTCTTGCCTTAAGAGATGTATCTAGAGAAATGTTGCTATGGCTGATGTCAGAGACATTACTGCCTGTGCTCTCTTCTAAAATTTTTATGGTTTCAGGCCTCACATTTTAGGTCTTTAATCCATTTTGAATTTATTTTTGTATATGGTGTAAGAAAGTGGTCCAGTTCCAATTTCATTCTTTTGCATGTAGCTGTCCATTTTATCCCAGCACCATTTATTGAAAAGACTGTCTTTTCCTCATTGTATATTCTTGCCTCCTTTGTCATAGATTAATTGCACATATAAATGTGGGTTTATTTCTAGGGTCTCTATCCTATTCCATTGATTCATGTGTCTAACTAGTGTCTTATTCTAACCTTACTCATACCAGTTTGTTTTTTAACCTCTGATTATGAAAAATTTTCAAATTTGTAGAAAAGTAGAGGGAACAGAATGGTGAAGTCCTGTGCAGCCAACACCCACCTTCAACAGCCATCAACCCATCTGTCTGGTTTTACCCATTCTCCTAGCTAGCTCCACCCCAATTATTCTAAAGTGAATCCAGACATCACACCATTTCATCCACAATGCATGTCTCCATAAACAAGGACCCTTTTAAAATGTAACCACAATACTGTTAGCACCTCCTGTCCAAATGAGCAACTCCCTAACATCATCTACTTTCCATCGGTGTTCTAATTTCCCCAGTTACCTCATAAATATTTCCTCGCAATTTGTTTGAATCAAGATCACACATGCTCCTTCATAGTGTTGGGGCTGGAATTCACACCCAGATTGGTCTGGCCCCAAACCCATGTTCTTTCTACACACCAAATTCACATTATGAATGGAAAAATCTATATCTATAGAGTTTATACTACATTTAACTTGAACATATATATATATATATATATATATATATATATAACAATTTATTAGGTTTTAGGTATTGATGAAGGCAGTAAAGCTAAGGTACTAATTCATAATTTCTCTTCACTAGGGAATTGGTGGAAAACCTTCTCTACAATCTGTCAAATTTCTCTTCTTATGTCCTGTAGGCTTTTTGATCTCTAAGGAGTTTTCTACTCTATTTTTGTCTCACAATGTATTGTTCTGAGATTGTTATTTCCTTACACAAAAATCTTTGTTATTATTTTCATTCATCCATCCATTCATACAACAAATTAATTGAGCACTTATTATTTGCCAGAGACTGTGATCAACAGATATGGGCCCCATTCCTGTGGACTCATGTTATATGCAGGAGAGAGACAAACAAAAAGCAAATGGACAAATAATTAAAAGAATTTCAAATTGTGATAAATACCATGTAAAAGCAACAAGGAGTGAATGTAGGGAATGATGGTGGAAACTACCATCAAAAGCATTTAGAAAATGATTTGCTTTTACTTGCTCATGGTTTTTTTAAAGTGCATCATCCATTATTGGTATTTAGAAAAGATTGCATCTTTCAATATGCTTTTTGCTAACTGCTTGCTGCTTGATATCTATTAATCTCCAGTAGCTTCATTTTCTTTATTTGTCATGTTGCAGTTTTCCTCCTACACCTCTTTAGCCGTTAGGTCATTCTTTTTGGGTGCTGTTGTTCTATCCATGAAAATGTTCTAAAATTGAGTTGGTAGAAATTTATTGAAAATATTTAAATGATGTAAAAGTTTATACATGAACTAAAGTCCCTATCAACCCACTCTCCTTCCATTCTCAATCCTCAAGTAGAAGCCCTAATGGCATATTAGGATGCTTCCCTCCATCTTTTCCTATGTGTTTGAGGTGAGGTAGACTAGAGTGGAGTATGGGACCAGCTCTGACCCGTGTTTGGGATGGAGAGAATCTGTGGCCAGGCTTATAATGAGAACCCTCCCTCGTGAGCATCCAGAGTCTTCAATGGTTATGACACCCCAGGGCACTGGGAGCTTCATTTGTTTTGGCCTAGGCGGTTACTGTTCTTTGAGAAGTTTACCTCTTGAGCTGGATACAGCTTAGATATCCCTTATCACCTGGCAATTTTTGGAGATAAAAGTATAACAAATAGTGTTTATGACCCTCCTGTCATGGTGGGACTAGTAGTTATTTTCCAGATTGAAATACATGTGAAAGGAGAGGATTTGATGACATCAAAGTCATCAAATTTAACATAACAGGCCATTTGAAGGCAAATTCAAAAGGGGATGTTCATTTAATGTTTCAACAGGTGCTACAACTGCTGGAACAGTATGAATATGCAAAAGTAAATCAGTTGAGGAATATTAACCATGTAAGCATTGATTATTAGATAAAATACATTTAGTTCACTATTCTTTAAAAGAAATACTTTGATCTTATTTTGGGTTTATATATGAATTTATCTACAATTTTCTGCAACTTGCTGTTTTCACTCAACAATATCCATACGATGTACACATACGACGTACAGTTCTATCTCATTCTTTTAGTAGAATGCATTGTATTTCATAGCACAGATATTCTGTACTGTATATAACCATTTTTCTTTTGGTAGACATTAAGGATGCTTGTAACTGTGTACTATTATCAATAATGCTGTAGCAACTATCTTTGCACAAATATCCTTCAAGTGTGTGTACTTCCATAGGAGAGATGCCTAAATGTGAATCTCTGAGTCAAAGGGTGTGTTGAAATGTTGATAGACATTATCAGATTATCTTCTAAAACTGTTAAAACAAAGCACAGTGTATGAAAGAGCTCTTTTCTTTAAACGCTTCTTCCACTTGATATTATCAGGTCTTTTTGTATTCCCAACTTAGCATCTTATTTTCATTTGAATTTCTCTGATAACTAGGGAGGCTAATCATTTTTTCATTACATATATTAGCCATTTGCATTTCTTCCTCTGTGTCTTATCCATTTCTTTGGTTCATTTTTCTGTTGAACTATCTATGTATCTTCATCTTGATTTGTGGGAGCTCTTTTTATATAATAGAAATATATTAGCCTCTGGGTTGTTGCCTATATTGTACATATTTTCTAGTTGTTTTTTGTTGTCAAATGTGGTTATGATTCTAATCATGCTTTTTGCTATGCAGAAAGAGGCATTTTCATCTTAGGGAGGCAAGATTTCAATCTATTTATTTCTGGCTTCTAGGTTCTATTTTTCCCAAGATTAACCATTAGCATCTTCTTTGACTGTACTTCTCAGGTGATTCCTATCTAACAACTTCTTGCACATTGGTAGGTAGGCTATAATCAGCGAAGCAATCGAGAGAGAGAAAGATGGGAGGAGAAAAGGAAGACGGGAGAAGAGCAAAGAGGGAAGGGAGAACTGAAGCCAAGAATTCTTAGCAGAATCAGCTAGCTCTTGTTCTTGTCTCTAACCTTTAAATGGCTTTTGCTTTCCCACAGATCCTCCTAGGAAAGCTAATCATGGGAATGGGAGATATTTGCATTTCTCAAGCTCCACTCCCTGCAGCCCCTAATGGCTTTCCATGCTGTTACCTTCCTAGAAATACTCCTGATTCCATTCTCAGCCACAACCCCCATTTCTAATGGCTTCTCTGGGGTGGAGCTTTGAGCTCTTTCCTCAAAACAAGACAAAACCTGATGCTCTACCTAAGAATTTCTTTACTTCAGGACATGTTCAACTGGAGGTATGGGAGGTAGTTTTAGGTGGCACGTCAACCCAACGTAAAATAACTTTGAATCAAGGTTGAAACAGTTATTTCCTTTTTAGTTGCTTCCTAATCTTTCTAATTGTATCAAGGAGAAATTTAGTGTGGGGGTAATGTTTTCCATACCTCCCTAACTCATGCTAATCTCACTCTTTAACAACAACAAAAAAAGAGGTCCAGGCTGGCGTCCTTTAGTAGACAACAACTTAGTTAGGGTTTAACAAGTGCCGTTGTGTTTATTGTGTTTATTTTCTACAGCTATGTTCTATTTGTGGGATATGATTCTGGTAGGGATTTAGAGTAGAGATATAAAGTTTCCTTTTAAAGTGTATTTATTTTTAGAAAAACAGAGTCAATAACAGTGCAGATGGTACTGGCATATAACAAAAATCATGCTGGTGATCCCCCATGAGTGGGAGTTTGGGAAACAGGAAGCCACCTCAATCAGAGTCTACATAGCCCCCCATAAGCTCTATTCCCCTTTATTCCACCCCTTGCTTAGAGACATCTACCAGTTTTTTTTGTTCCCCAGAGGGCCCAGCCCTCCTGGCCCCAATCAATTCTAGCTCCCTCTTTGCTCTTCCAACCATGTCAATACTGACCAGATCTTGGAGCTCCCTTTTTTTAAAGGAATCTACATTGGTGTGTTAATGGGTGTTACCTGTTCAATTTAATCATGCATTTTAATAATGACAGATCTCTTAGCTCAAGAAAGAAAGCGAGACAAGCCTATGAGTTCTGTGGTCATATAGGTCTCAATCTAATTCCTGCCTTAACCAAATATTAGTTGTGACTTTGGCAAATCAACCCAAAAAAGCAAGTTCAACATACTGGGAGTTTAAGGAAGGGAGGAAGGCTGTCTTATAGAGACATAGGCAGAGCCTTTAAAAAGATCTCCCTAGTCCTAGCTAGCAATTAGGCAAGAAAAAAAAATGCATCCAAATTGGAAAAGAAGTAAAATAAGCTCTATTCACACATGACATTATCTTATATGTAAAAAAAAAAAAAAACCCTAAAAATTCCACATACAAAACAAACAAACAAAACCCAACAGCAGAAAACAAACCTGTTAGAATAAATGAATTCAGCAAAGTTGCAGGTTGGAAAATCAACACTCAAAAATCAGTTACATTTCTATACACTAACAATAAACAGTTTGAAAGGAAATTAAGAAAACAATTCCATTTATATCAAAAAGGATAAAATACTTAGTAATAAACTTCACTAAGTAGGCAATAGACTTGTATGTTGAAAACTACAAAATGTTGCCGAAAGAAATTAAAGAAGATAAGAAATTAATTGGAAGAAGAGAAATAAATGGAAAGACATCCTGTGTTCACAGATTAGAAGACTTAATACTGTTAAAAATGTTCATATTTACCCAAAATAATCTACAGATTCAGTACAATTCCTGTCAAAAGCATTTTTTTTTGTAGCAATAGAAAAACAATCCTAAATTTCATATGGCATTTCAAATGACCCTGAGTAGCCAAAACACTCAATCTTCAGAAAGAACAAAGCTGGAGGCCTCACACTTCCCAACTTCAAAATATATTACAAAACCATGTTAATCAAAACAATGTGGTATTGGCAGAAAGACTAACACTGAGACCAATGGAACATAAATAGCCCAGAAGAGAGAGCCCAGATATAAACTGTTGCAGATAAGGCCAAGTGATCTTCAACAAGGGTGTCAACACCATGTAATGGGGGAATGATAGTCTCTTCAACAAATGGTGATGGGAAAACTGGATAACCACATGCAAAAGAATGAAAATGGACTCTTATTTTATATCATATACAGAAGTTAACTCAAAGTGGATTAAAGACCTAAATGTACAACCTGAGACTAAAACTTCTAGAAGAAAACACAGGGAAAGCATCATGAAATTGGAATTGGCAATGATTTCTTGGATATAAAACCAAAATAATACATTATATGTTAAAAAAAAAAGAAGAAGATAGCAGGAGGGGAAGAATGAAGGGAGGGAATTGGAGGGGGAGATGAACCATGAGAGACGATGGACTTTGAAAAACAAACTGAGGGTTCTAGAGGGGAGGGGGTGGGGGGATGGGTTAGCCTGGTGATGGGTATTAAAGAGGGCACGTTCTGCATGAAGCACTGGGTGTTATACACAAACAATGAATCATGGAACACTACATCAAAAACTAATGATGTAATGTATGGTGATTAACATACCATAATAATAATAAAAAAAAAAAACCAAAAGCACAGGTAACCAAAGCAAAAATAGACAAATGGGATGACGTCAGATTTTAAAGCTTCCACATGGCAAAGGAAACAATCAACAAAGTGAAAAGGCAGCTTACAGAATGGGAAAAAATATTTGCAAACATATACCTGATAAGGTGTTAATATAAAAAATATAAAAGGAACTCCTCCAACTTAACAGCAACAACAACAAAAAAAAATGGGAAAAGGACTTGAATAGACATTTCTTCAAAAAAGATATATGAATGGCCAACAAACATGAAAAGAAGTTCAACATCACTAATCATCAGGGAAATGCATTTCAAAACCACAGTGAGCTATCACCTCACACCCATGAGGATGACCACTATCAAAAGAACAGAAAAGAGCAAGTGTTGGTGAAGATGTGCAGAAACTGGAACACTTGTGTGCTATTGGTGGTCATGCTGCTATGAAAAACGTTATGAAGATTTCTCAAAAAACTAAAAATAGAACTATCATATGATCCAGGAGTTCCACTTCTATGCATATATCCGAAAGAATTGAGGGGCAGCTGGGTGGCTCAGTCAGTTAAGCATCTGAGTGTTGATCTCAGCTCAGGTCATGATCTCAGGGTTGCGAGATCAAGCTCCATGTCAGACTCTGCACTCATCATGAAGTCTGCTTGAGAGTCTTTCTCCCTTCCCTTCTGCTCCTACCCCTGCGATCTCTCTCTCTCTTAAATAAATAAATAAATAAATAAATAAATAAATAAATAAAATCTTAAAAAAATTTAAAAACAGAATCTCAGAGATACCAGCACACTTATGTTCATTGCAGCATTGTTCACAATAGTCAAGATGTGGAAGCAATCTAAATGTCCAACAGTGGATGAATGGATAAAGAAAATGCGGTACGAATACACACACACACACACACACACACACACACACACACACACACACACACACTGGAGTATTATTCAGCCTGAAGAAGGAAATCCTGTCATATGTTATGATGTGGATGAACCTAGAAGACATTATGCTAAGTGAAAATTAGCCAATCACAAAAAAGACAAATACTGCCTGATTCCGCTTAAATGAGCTGTCTAAAGTAGTCAAACTCTTAAAAACAGAACGTATAGAATGGTGGTTGCCAGGGGCTGGGGGGGAGGAGGAAATGAGCATTGTTGTTGACTGGATATAGAGTTTCAGTCATGCAAGATGAAAAAGTTCTAGGGATCTTTTGTACAATAATGTGCATACAGTTAACAATACTGTGATGTACACTTAAAAATTATTAAGGGGCTAAATTTATGTTATGTGTTTTTTTTAACCATAATAATAATAATACAAAAATTCCTTCTTGCATAATAGCGCAATTCATAATAGTCCAAAGTGAAACTACCTAAATGCCTGTCAGCAGGAGGGTGGATAAATAAAATGTACCCTAGTTTCACAACAGAATACTATACAACAATGAGAATAAAAAACCACAACCGCAAGAAATAGTATGGGTGAAACTCAGAAGCATAATGTTGAGCAAAAGAAGCCAGACACAGGGTGCCTGGGTGGCTCAGTCAGTTAAGCATCTGCCTTTGGCTCAGGTCACAATCCCAGGGTCCTGGGTTTGAGTCCCACGTTGGGCTCCCTGCTCCACGAGGGGTCTGCTTCTCCCTCTGCCTCTGCGTGCTGCTCCCCCTGCTTGTGCTCTCTCTCTCTCTTTCTCTGTCAAATAAATAAATAAATTCTTTAAAAAAATATTTAAAAAAAGAAACCAGGCACAAAAGAGTTCATACTGTGTGATTCCACTTAGTAAAGTACAAAACAGGCACAACTGGTCTGTGCTGTTAGAAGTCAGGATAGGGAACCCCACCCCCAGGGTGGGGGGAACAGTGCCTGGAAGAGGCTATGGGCGGGACTCCTGGGGTTCACTCATGCTTCTTGACCTGTGAGTTTGTTTCAGATGTGTGTTCACTTTGGAAAAACTCACTGGGCTGGATGCATGTGATATATACACTTTTCTTTACGTTAATTATTCTTCATTAAAAAGTTTTTTAAAAATTATTAAAAAAAAGCCCTTCCCTCTATTCTGTGTATTATGTGGGCAAACTCCTTTTGGTGCCAGCAAAATGGGGAAGGATTATTATCTGAATTCAAAGAAAGAGGGAAAGGAAGCTGAATCGGGGGAAAGGAGGGGGTCTGGAAGAGCAGGGCCCAGGGGAGAAAGCTAAAGGGCACCCCTGGTTTGGGACCTGCTGCATTAAGGAGGGGTTTCCTTCAGCATGAGGCAGATAACGAGGTCCAGCATATTCCCATGAGAGGTGATCCTGGCTGGCCTTTGTGGAGCCAGTGCCCACCATGGCTCCTCCTCTCCTTCCTCCTCGTCCTTGCAGCCCCACTTTGGCAAGTGGGGCTGGGATCCAGTGTACCAGCCCAGGAGTTACAAAGGCCGGCCAGGCAGCACCCCCAAACCAGAAGCACCAGTGAGGAGCACAGCTAGCCCACACCGTGCTCCCGGGAGCCTCACGCTGGTTCTTCCTGGGGGATTGGAGGGAACATTTGTAGCTTCTGTAGGTGCTCCCGTTGTGACTTTCACTATGGGCTCTTGCGGCCTGGCAGCAATAAGCAGCCCAAGGGCCACTCTGAAGGAGGCAGCAGTGTGCTGATGGTGGAAGAAGTTGGGGGCTGGCTGGGCCAGGTGTGGTATTGGAAGGAGAGGTGTTTGGATTTCAGGAGGCAAGGAGTGCATGAGCTGCAGCCTGGAGGGGAGCAGGAATAGGGATCCCAGGGTGGGCCAGGGAAGAGCAGGGACGGAGGTCCTCTGGAGGGCTGATCTGGGGAGCAGGCTGAGGCCGGAATGATTGCCACCCCTAAGAATGAGCAGAGGGCTCAGTGGAGTACTGCTGGCTTACTATGGGCTCAGTGGAGTACTGCTGCCTGAAGTGTGTGGTGCTTTTATCCCCAAGTGCTTTTGTTTTTTTAAAATTTTGTTTAAATTATGAAATACATACATACTCACACGTAGTATTATAGCCAACCAGAGAGACCTTTCCTATTTGCCACATTGGATTTAAAACTCTTTGCCTCTCGCTTTGGAGAAATAAAACAGTATGGCTAAGTCAAAGCCCTACCACCCCCTTCCTCTCTCCCCAGGAGTGCCCACTCTCCAGAACTCAGTGCTCATCCTTTTTGTGCTTGGTTTCGGCCATTCCCTGCACCCTCTGCTGGGACTCTGATGGGTATGTCTGTAATCAGAGTCCTTGACGCTGCAGAGACTGTGATGGTTTGGATTCACGGGGACAGAGGCAGGAACTTCTGCGAAGGAGAGGTTGCTCAGGACCAGAAAGCTGTGGGAAGCTCCAAGTGCCTGGGGAAATGAGGAGGAAGCAAAGGGGTCCTAAGGGCAGGCGCTGGGTTGGGTGAGGGCTGCAGGAGAGCTGCAGGTGGTGGGTCTGCCAGGGCAGGTTTTCCCAGGGAAGTGCTGTGAGCTGTGTGGTTGACCATGCCTTGTGACCCCATAGCCGTCAGAAAAATGGCAAAGAGAGTGACATGCTGTGTGTGTTCAATTTCTCGTGGAACTCAGTGGGCTCTGCAGTGTGCATATGCTGGCTGGTGTGGTGGTGCAAGGGGAGGTGGGAAGGGTCACCGCTGGCTTCTGGTTACTTCCAAAATGCTGGTTTGAGCACAGGAATGTGTGCATCTGGCCGCTCTCCCTCCTTTTCTGTTTTTCAAAAATGCTGGGTCTGAAATATAGAGGGGCAGAGGCTTGCACGTGTCTGGAATCATTAGACAGTTAGCTAATTATTCCATTTCCTCCATCCAACTACACCCACCCAACTCTGTATCAGGCCCTGGGGGAAGTGTGCAGAGATTACCTGGGCCACGTTCCTCGCTCCTAGGGGCTCACAGGCCTGTGTAACAGGCAGTGAGAGGCCCGCTATGGGAAAAGGACCCTGGCCAGCACTGAAGGACTGCAAATTTGCAATGGGTTTCCGAGGATGGGGCAGGGAAGAGCTTTGCAAAGGAGAGGCACTGAGAGTGGAGAGGACATCTCCGGGAGTTGGCAGGAGTTGGGGCAGGAGGGGTGAGGTGCATGTGGAGGAAGGCGCAGGGAGAGGTGAGCTGGATGGGCAGAGAGCTTGAAGAGCATGCGAAGACCTGTGGATGTTCCCTGTGGGCAGCGGGAGACACAGCATTTCCGAAGCGATGTTTCAGTGCAGTTCAAGAAGAAAATCAAGACTGGATGGAGTGGAGTGAAGAAGGTCAACTGCATGAGCAATGGGACAAGACCACTGGTGGTTATCCAGAGCAGCACCTGGCCACTTTGCATGTTCACCGAGGGCTCCCCGTGTACCAGACATGGTGCTGAGTCCTTTACTCACACCCCCTCATTTGCTCCTCGGCAGAATGGGCTGCTATTCTAGCCATGTCTTAGATGAGGAAACAGACTTGCAGAGGTGTAGTGACCTGCCTGAGGAGCCAGATGGTAAGCAGCAGAACCAGAATTCAGTCAGGGCTGTCTGACCTCACATCCTGCTCTCAACCTCTCTGCCACTCTGATCAGATGTCCTGAGAGACAGCCCGGCCAAGACCAAAGGGGAGTATTCCCCAGTCTCCTAAATGGTTGACAGGGTCATACATGCCCAGCATTCAGGATCTCTTTGTGGAGTGTATGCTCCCTCAAATCACAAGGCCTTTGGTCACCGTCATGGGAAAATGCCATCCATGTGTCCAGGACAAGGTGGAGGCTGAGGCAGGGCTGGGAATGGCTTGGTGAGGGGTAGGAGGGTGGACGTTTGGGGAAACTGCTCTGTGAGGGTTCCTTGCTGACTCGCAAGGGGAGAGCCTGTACATGGGAAACACTGACAGGTGTGCCTTGTCACTGAAAAGCACCATGAGCAGGTGAGGGGACAGGGCTGGGGAGGCATCAGCCACCCCTGGGGGAGCCTGTCTGGTGTTAGGGCTGGGAGGGAGCAGCTTTGGTGACAGTGATGATGGCCTGCCTCTCCTCTGTGCCCCCCACTCAGAGGGGCCTCTCCAGGCTTTCTCATGGCAGCATGGTGGGGGGCAACTCCAGGCCTCAGTAGCCTGAGAAACCCATGGGGGCCCATGCATGGGAATGCCTGGATTTCATCACCTTATTAGCCTTCCCCAGCTAGCCCACAGGGTCATAGCAACTCTGTCATGGTTCCCTCTTCCCTTAAGGATTTCTGAGCATTTGGGGGTTATCTGATGTTGACTCCAGGCCTCTGCTGCTCCAAAAAGAGGATCCTTTTGCTATTTTCCTTCCCTTTTCACTGATCCCCAGTTTGCTCTCTGAGCTGGAACGCCAATTGTGTACATTGCCAAAGTATTTTCTTGTAAAGCTCTTCAGTGCCATATATATTAGGGGATAAACTAGATGCTCAAGACATTTCACCTAACACTACACATGAGAGAGGTCCAAATCTGAGTGTTTTCCCAGCTGGAACTCCTGATTTAGGAAGGAAGGGAAGGAGGGTGGGCAGGATACAACATTTGTTGAGCGCCCGCTATAATGGCAGGACTCTCCTGGGCATCTTAGGCATCTCACCTCATTTCATTCCACTCTTGAGGTAAACATTCCTGTCCTCATTTTTTAGATGGGGAAACTGTGGCTCAGAGGTTTCTATGATGCAGCAAGGTTTGCAGAACTGGCCAGGTCTATCTGGCCTAGAAGCTCCTTTCATTACATCCCTTTTTTCTGTCCTCCTCCACATGTTGTAGAGAAGAAAGTACTGCCAGGAATGTGGTCACATGCAGTTTCTGATCCAAGAACGTGTTTGGGGGAACTCTCTACCAGGAGACCTTAGTTGTCACAACTCTCTGCATCCCGTCTCTGGGGCTCAGGTCTCTCCTCTGTAAAGTGGGAGGGTTGCTATGCTCAACTCTGAGGTTCTCCTGGTGGTGACAGCTTGACATCCCAGCACCACAAAAGGGGCAAGGACAAAGAAGCTTGCTGGACCTGTTCCTCCTTGGGACTGTGAGACCTGATTTGTGGGCTCTGAAGTCCCTTGCCCTCATCAGGGATGGTCAGAGACTCTAGAAAGATGCCATTCACACCCTGCAGTGCTGTGTGCCTTGCACAAGCAGCTGGACACCGGACGGGCTTCCCAGGTGGACCTGGGCTGCTTCCCTAGAAAGAGCACCTGGCAGCTGTGGCTGGAGAGTTTGGTCTTATTTTATGTTTAAAGGATAGGCATGATTTCTTCTCTTCATTTTATACATATCCAGCCTTACAGTGGGAAGGAAACAAGCAAATAGCCGAGATAAATATATATGATGTAATTCCGGTTGGCTGCCGGAATTGGCTGCCCCTGACCTGCTGTGAGACTGTGGACAAGTTACTTCATCTGTCTGGGCCTCAACTTCCTTGTTTGTTCAGGAGGGGCCTGGATTAGGTAGTGTGAGGTCTGGCAGCCCTTGGCTCTATGAATGGAATTAGGTAAAGTTGAGTGAACAGCAGGGCCAGCTTCATGAGCATGTGACCTGTGTAGTCACACAGGGTCCTGTGCTTAGAAGGACCCATGCCTGGTTTAATACTCTGCTGTCACTCTCTTGAAAGTCATAATATTTTTGAGCAAAGGGCATCACATTTTAATTTTGCATCAGGCCCTGCAGATGATGTAGCCACTCCTGGTTGGCGGCGCCGGTCCTCGGCTCTTAGGGACTGGAGGCTGAGTGAATGCCAGCCCTCGGCCAAGCTGTGAGGTGGGGACATTTGCCCTTGACACCTTCGTCCAGCCTTTCTGAGTCCTCTTCTGTTGTGTTGCAACTATGGCTTCCTGCAGACACTGGGTGCATCTCTGGGGCTTGCCACACGCCCTCCTGTGTATGCCTACGGCTCCACCCACCTAGCACCAACACTTTTCCAGATCCTTTCAGTGAACCCAGCTCTCGGCTTGCCAGTGGTAGGACCTTCGTGAACATCTGTTGACTAAGTGGTTGACTAAATATGTGATTGACTCGTGCCTGAGTGAAAGCAGCTTAGCAGAATATCCCAGCGGGAGGGGCACTGGTCTAGGAATTAGATCTGGGCTCTGCTCACTTTGTTCTCTGAGCTTTCTTTTTCCAAGCAGCAGGAGATGGGCATGGGGAGATAATTGGGGCTCTCTCCTAGCCCTGCCACCCTGAGACAGGTCTTTCCGACACCTCTAAAGTAATGTCCACGTGGCACATGGACCTGTCCTGAAGGAATTTGTACCCTCAACTGGACAAGTAACCAGAGGCTACACGTGTTCTCCTTTGGTAGACTTCTGGGGACCCACACTTCAGAGGGGGAGCAGGGATATAATGTAGGGCCTGAGGAGGGGGATTAGGGAGGAGATAAAGGTGGTGTAGAGATGAAAGCAAGTCCCTAAATTCCATTTTGAGGTCAATTTGCGAAAGCAGAGACTTGGAGAATACCTACCCTCCCCCCCCCCAAAGAAACACCTAGCTTGTGAGAGACAGGAAATGTGTATCTAGAATTCCATTTTGCAAAAATGGGATCTGGAGGGTAATAGCCTGGCCGCTGGCCTCTACTTTCAGGGGCTGGAAGCTGAGTGGATGTTCCTCAGTGGCACCAAGCAGGCTGGGCAGGCACGATTTTGATTGGTTGTTTACTTTTAATATCAATCACTTTACTGTTGAGGTTTTAAAGTGAAGTCAGAAAGCAGTTACTAGCAAAACCATCTCCTTTATTCCGAAGGGATTTTTTTTATGGAAATTGTTGCTTTTAAGAATATTGACAATAATGGGACCTTAGCCATGGCTTGCCCCTGGCAGGGGTGGGGGGGCGGGGTATCAATTCCTTTAGTTTCCTTTGCTTGTGAAAAAGCCCTTCCAAACTTCCAGTCATCTCCCCTGACCTCTGGGGAAAAAGTGGTCTGCTTCCTAGAGTTTGGATTGAGAAGTGGCTACACTGGGGGAAGCAGAACTGTTTCTGGGCTCCCTCTGGGTTAAGGCTATAGACATTTGAAAGTCAAGGCAGAGCTATCATAAGGAGTGGACTGTCTACCACGAGACCCGCAGAAAGGCGTTGCCATGGTGAATTGACCATCATCCAAATTTTGATTTCTGCCTTGCAGGCTTGGACATACGTCCTCCTCGTTGTCTCAGCACCGACCAGTCCACTCGGGCTAACAGGGTTTGCAACAGATAGACTCCAAGCCTGAATGTCAGTGTGCTGATTGAAAATAAGAAATTGTAATTGCCAGATGGACTGCACATTCAGGCATTTTCTCTGTGTAATGAGGCACACAGAAAGGCAAATGAGAACCAAAATGTCTCTTGATGAGCATGAGCAGGGAGAAAGCAGAGTTAGTTATAGAATGTGGGTTTCATTTAATGGCACCAGATTCTAATAGCCCTACACACCCATTTCCCCAGGAGGGAAGAGTCCTGCCAAGGGAAACAGAGCTTGTGAGGCTCTGAGAGGCTCCTTCTCCCAGCATAGTGGGTAAGCTCTGCCAGTGATGACCTCTATGGGGCTTCCATGGCTGATCAGCTTCCCTCTGAGTGACAAGGTCTTTCTTAAAGTATGCTGATGCCTCCGATCTAGTTTGAATGGTTACCAGTTTCCCTGAGCTCTCTGTTGCAGATCAGGTTCTCTGGAAAGTAGACTCTGAGACAGAGATTTGTGTGCTGGAGAGTGCACTGGGGATCGACCTTATGGTGGAGGGAAGGATTTGACAGGAAGTTGGGTTGTGATGCAGATGTGACAAAGGTCTCAGCCAATCCCATTGGGGGCTCTGGAACTGGGATGATCTTTCCAAATTGTTCTGTATCAAGCTAAGGGGCGCTGGCTTTGTTCCCCACCCCCATCATTGGGAAGAGGTCATGACTTTGGATGAGGCAGCTCTCTTCAGTGGAGAGAGAGAGTCATGGAGGAAAACTCCTCTGAGCCATCAGCTGCCAGGACTCCTGCAGCCATCAATAAGTAATCGATACGTCGTTCCTTCCACTTACACCGGTTTGGTCCTCACTGTGACTTGTGAACATGAGCCTTCCTCCCAGAGCCTGATTAACAATGACTGCTATTCCCCATGCAGCTCCAGCCTTATCAGTGCAGTGGCATGTGAAATGAGAGTCAGAAGTGGCTGCCTGGGATTTCATTCATCTGAAATCTTATTATTAGTTTTATTGCCTTAGGAGACCTCAGGGACAATAAATCCACGTGGTGGGGATGAACATATGGCCATCACATCCAGTGATACATTTAGAATCTGGGTCATTGTCAGGCTAGCCAGGTACTTTCTCTCCGGCCATGCAGAAGGACTGCCGTCCCTGACCCTTACACTTGTCCCTTCCTCTGTGCCTTTCCGCCTACAGCTCCCTTTACCCGGGATGCTGTCTGCTTCACCTTCCCCCACCTCAAGTTGATAGACTGGATTCTTCAGGGAGCAGCGTGAATGTGACCTTCCCTTGGAAAACCTCCCCAGCCTGCTCCCCACTACCCAGCGGAATCACTCACGCCCTTTCTTGGCCCAGAGTGCCTCTTATCCCAACCCCCGGGCCGCTCTCTCCACACTTGTGCGTCTGTCTGTCTTCCTCCTGCTGAGATCCTAAAGGCCAGGACTGGACCTCACCCCACCTGTGTCTCTGAGTGCAGAGCCACACAGACTCTATGGATGAGCTGATGGGTGAAGAAGGGAACTCAGAAGACTTTTGGGTCAGGAGTGCAGGAGAGAAGTCAGGCTGAAGAGGAGGCGTGGTGGGTCGAACTGGAAAGAGTTGATGTCAGGAAGCCCATCAAGGAAGCTATTCATCCTTCTTGACCTGAACTACTCAGTTTTTACCTGAAACCTTCTGCAAATATGTTTTTTCCTGGGTCCAAGTGGAAGTGCTCACATCTCTTTACCTCATGCCCGGGCCCAGTGCTGCATGTACCGGCGGTCACTGCCCAGTCAAATGCACTCAATAAATAAAAGAATCCAGAATTCAGGGATAAAGGCCATGACTGGGTTGTGGAAATAGGAAGGAAAGGATTAATTTAAAAATTTTTTTGAAAGCAGGAATAATCGACCTGAATGATAAGCTGTCATACCTGGAGAAGGAGCATAGTATTCAGATGCTGGATACAAATATTTAAGTCCACAAAATAGCACTCTGGTTAAGAGAAGATGTGAAAATAATACTAGAAAGCAGAAGAGCATGGCACAGATCAGGTGAGGGCGTTTTAGTAGTGATGCTTCACTCCAAATACCCCCAGCAGTTTTTTAGGTCCTTTTCAATATGACGTTTCTAATCAGAAACGACAATTGTGGGTCAGTCTGCCAGGGGCTGTCCCATGGAGTCAACATGTGGTTAGGGGCTTCGCACACCAACTCCTAGTCGTCTCTGCTGTGTCCCATTTAGAAATGTCCACCAGGTGGCGACAGAGACTCACTTGCCTCCCTCCAGAGGGCCTGCTTTTTGAGATGCAAAATGAGCTTCACATTCTAGCTCTAGGAAAACAGATCAAAACTTCATTAAATGAGACGGTGGAAATTTTGCCAAAGATATATCTAAAGACATATCTAAAAACCACTGAGGAAAAAAATATACAAACAAATCTAAGGATCTTTTTTCTCTAACCAGGCTATATCCAGCCTGACTTCCTTTAGGAATTCATAACTCAAGGGCGCTTTTCAGAGTCCTGTGGGTCTCAGCTTCTCTCCTGTGATTTTGTGGAGTTTATTTCTGCTTTTTCCTGAGGTTTGAAAGAAACTGCACTATCTGTTTCTTTCCTCCTACATAGATTTTTACAAAAAGCAGGGCCAAAGCTTTGCTCTACGGGTTACTTAATGATTAATCATTTGAAGATGGACAGAGAAGGCTTTTTAAGCAGCATGAACAGAAGCATTAACTCTGCAGAGCTTGGGCCAGCCATCAAAACTGTCTGATCTCAGCTTTCTCACCTAAAATGAGGGTTATCATAAAATCTCCTTCCTGGGGCTGTTTCGAGATTGGATGAGAAGAGGACATGAGACACTCTGAAAATTGCAAATCACTGTACCAGTGTTGTAGATCAATAGATCTCTTTTTAAAATACACAGCTCCTGAAGAGGAACCATTTGGTTAATTTTTAAAAGCATGCCAACTTTGGAGGATTCTTTCAGTAGAGCTGACAGCGGTGGAACTGCAGTGTGGAGGATATACCCCTCTGCTTTTCTGGAGTCTAGAACCTGGGCTCAACTGCCATTCTGTGAGAAGCCAGGGCAGTGCCCCACGTGCAGCCTAGCCCAAATGATGTGGCCAATGACTGCTTCACTGGAAGGAGGCCATGAGGAAACCGGCGGTTTCCTGGAGCTGGTCATCACCGTGATTAATGTTAAGATTCAGAAGTAAATTTCCACTTCTGTGTCTGGTGCAAAGTAGGCTATTAATCATCCTCTCATCAAACTGGGGTGGTAACACTCCCCTCTAGAGTCCAGAGCTGGCCTTTGTCACTGCTGTGTCTGCCACCCAGCCTGGAGGTACAGGAGGAAGGGTCGGAGCAGGAAGGAACTCATGCTGGTTGGCCCAAGGGCCCAGGTTATGTCTGGCCTGCACTCTGTTTTTTTGTTTTGTTTTTAATTTTATTTAATATGTTATGTTAATCTGTTTGTTTTTTTTTAATTTAAGACAGCATTTAACAATGGGGAACTTTCATATGTTACATATGGACTTCTGGCTTCTCTCAAAGATTGGAAGATATATACAGCAACATGGATCTTACTTACCACATGGAAGCCTCTCCTCGGTTCTGAGGGGCGGTGGGGCAGGAGGTAGGCAGTTTGCCCCAGTCCCCACCCTTCCCTATTTCCTTATCCTCAGGTCAGCTGCACTCATTTATGTCACCTGCCTGACCTTTTTTGGCACATGAGTTTGTAACCTCTGAATTAGATGAATTAGATGATGAAACATTCTGGGAATGATGCATACTCATGTTAAATTTTTTTTTCCCTATAAGGGCAGTGTGGTGACTGCAAAGCCCACACCCTAAGTGGATGTGTGGTTATGACTTTTGAGAAACACTGCAAAATCTCCTGTATTTCACTCCTTAGTCCCTTCCTCACTATCTCTTCACTTGTATTAACTGGGGCTGATAGAGTTAAGGGAAGCTGAGCATTTTTTTGTTTTTTTGTTTGTAAAGGATTTATTTATTGAATGAGTATCCATCCACACACACATTCAATGTATATAAATTATAAATATATGTAAATGCCCTGCAATAAACAGGTAGTCCAAAAGCCAGTATGCTGAATGTTCTATTTCATTCTATCAAGACGAAAAGAAAGAACCGCCTGAAGTTGCCTTGGTATATAGCCCTAGTTTCATTTGCTACCATTATGGGTTGGTGATTGATATAGAATGCAATACAATCCTCTTCCTCCCATTAAGTTATATAAACTTAGAGACCTTATGAATTATTTAACTATTTGTAAACATTTAATTATTTGTAAGCAGCAATCAGAAGACATGTTGGGAAAAAAAGAATCCATTTGCAATAATGACAAAACAGATAAAATACCCCCCAAATAAATTTAACCATACGAATAGATTTATATGAAAAACACCTTTAAAATGCTATTTTAAGCCACATAAGAAAGGGGGACACAAAGAAGGCTAAAACAAGTTCTGCTATGTTTGAGTTTCCATACTTGTGAAGACTCAGGACTATAAGATGTCAGGTCTCCCTAATCAAGAAATATATTACTTTCCTGATAGAAACCAGGAAATGCATGTAAGCTGAATCTAATGTTTACATGAAAAGTAGATTAGCGTATTCTTGGAGAGAAAAAATTGTGGGAAAAAAAGCAGTAATGAAGAGATACTAATCCTACCAGATGCTAAAACATTATAAACCTACAATGATTAAAACAACATCATAAAAACACATAACTAGATTGATATTATGAACTAGAAAGTCAAATGAAATAAACAGGGTTATTTAGCCTATGATAAAAGTTCCTTTGGTAAGGAAAAGGAAATTGTTCATTTAATGGTGTTGAGACAACTAGATCATTATATGAGAAAAAAAGTTGGATCTCTAACTCACTTCTTACACCAAATTAAATTCCAGATTATCAAATATACAAAGATAAAAAATTAAATCATAAAGTAGTACGTACAAATATGAGAGATTTAACTAATAATACCAGAATGGGGGAGGCTCTTCTAAGAAACACACACACACACAATCGGTAAATTCCACTACATAGAAAAAATAAAAAGTTAGGCACAAAAAAGAATACTCAAAAAAATTAAAAGAGAAAGGGCAAACATAAAACTGGGAAAAATGCCTCCAACTTGTATAACTATAAAGGGCTGTCTTCTATAATATTTTTTCCTCACAATTATTTTACAATATATAAAAACTGCAAGTAAATAGGAAATGGACAAATAATAAGAACAAAGTTATCAAAAAAGGAAATACAAATGATTCAAACATGAAAAGATGCTCAACTTCAGTCTGTAATAATAGAAATGCAATTAAAGGTATGATGAGTTACTTTTTTTTTCCCTAACCTATCAGATTAGCAAAGATGATCAAGATAGGAAACAAGGCATACTTTCAAAGGTGAATGCTTGTGAGCCAAACGAATGGATTCTATACTTCCAAGACTTACTCTGTTTGGACTTCGGACTTTTTGAAGAAATGGAGATGTCTGTGAAGTCAACTGGCATTTTAAAAAAGAATTTGCAACATTACCACAATAGTAATTATTGCAAGCAAAAAAAAATCATCAGTGGATGTTAAAAGTTGTGGACAAAAGAAAGCATGATTGAGAGATAGGGTATTTATGAAGCCTCAAACTATGTCCCTATAAGTTACTTATTAATTACAAAGTGAGAAGAAGTAACTTCACAGCAGTGAGTTGGGGCAGCCACCATCCTGTAAGGAAGCCCAAGCTAGCCACACGGAGAGGATCCGAGGCTCCCGGGGACAGAACATCAGCTGCAGGTGTGTGAGTAAAGGAGCCTTTGGATGATTCCCTCCTTCAACCTTCACGTTTCCCAGCTGAGGCCCCCAAAAGCATGGAGAGGAGACAAGCTGTCCCTGATGTTCCATGTCCAACTTCCTAACCCCCGAATCCATGAGCATAATACATGATGGTTTAACGGTGCTGAGTTTGGGGGTGATTTGTTATGTAGCCATAGTAACTGGAAAAATAGAGTCTGCCAAATTTCTGCACCATAAAGATACTATTTTCCCTTGGTAAGTAATAAAGTTACCACTCCCCCTTTGTTCATAGAGAAGTACCTTTGAGAAGATGTAAATATTCTGCTCCTTATCAAACTTTCACCCTTGTCAAACTCATTTTAGCATCCATTGATGATTTTCTAATTCCATCATTCCTTCTATATTTATTGGGTAGTATTTTTCTATAAGGAAGAGCTTTATCTTTCCCCCTACTTGTGTACGTATGCATGTATTTATAACAGTGTGGTCTCATGGATTTTTATTTTATTTAGTGGAATATAATGTGTGATGCTCAAATATCCCCAGATTTGGCCAGTGGAATTTCTTTCAAGGTGGTCCTGCGTACTTCTGGATTTTCCCACTACTGATTGAGTGTCTCCTTTGTTTCTGGTGTAATAAGATGTCCCAGGTTCATCTTGTACTTTTCATGCTCCAGTCCTGGCATACAAGACTTTTCTCCAGGGAGCCCTAGTTCATTTTAGTGGAGAATCAGAGAATTATTTAGAACCTAAGATGTGAGTGCTAGATGTGCTCACTGCTGTCAGGGTGTCATTGCTTTTAGGGGACAGAGCTAAGACATACATTTATCTATCTACTGAAAAGCATGAGTGCATACCAATACCTCCAATTCTAAAGCTTTTTTTTTTAAAGATTTTATGTATTTATCTGACAGAGAGAGATGCAGTGAGAGAGGGAACACAAGCAGGGGGAGTGAGAGAGAGAGAAACAGGCTTCGCACTGAGCAGGGAGTCCAATGCAGGGCTCGCTCCCAGGATCCTGGGATCATGATCTGGGCCAAAGGCAGACGCTTAACAACTGAGCCACCCAGGTGGCCCTCGATTCCTCCAATTCTAATCCATAACCTTAGAGAACATCTGATCTTCCCCCTTTTCCATATTTGTAACTCTTCTCTGACAGTGGAAACCTGGCTCTGATTCCCCTAAATATATTTACTCATTTAGGGGAATCATTTAGGATGCACAGAAAGCAGTTTCAAAATTGCTAACTCATGCTACTGAAAAAAAGCAAGCCTACTAATTATAGAGTTCAGCATTTGTTTTCAGTTATTTTTAAGGTAAAATTTATACAGAGTGAAATGCACAAATCGTAAGTGTACAGCTTGATATATTTTGACAAATGAACACTCGTCCCCCCCCACACTCCTATGACAGCATAGAACCTTTCCGTCACCCCAGAAAGTTCTCTCATGTCCCTTCTTAGTCAGTCCTCCCAGAGCCAAACATTTTTCTGATTTTTTCACTATAGATAATTTTGTCTTTTGTAGAACTTCACATAAATAAATTCATACAATATCTACTCTTTCATGACTGGCTTCTTTTGCTTAGCATAATGCCTATGACATTCATCCAGCATATTATCAGTAGTTTGTTACTATTTGTTATTCTGTAGCATTCTGTCTTAGCAATATACCACAGTTCATTTACTGGAAGTGGAAATTTGGTTTGTCTTTTGTTTTTAACCGTTATGAATAATGGTTAAAAAGCTGCTATGAATATTTTTGTACAAGTCTTCCAGTGGATATACATTTTCCTTTCTCTTGGGTAAACACCTAGGTATAAAAGTGCAGTAGGTGCGTGTTCAACTGCATAAGGAACTAACCTTTCCAAAGTTGTACCATTATACACTACCACCAGCAATGTATGAGAGTTTTGGTTGCTTCACTTGCTCATCAACTTTTGGTGTTTTTAGTCTTTTCAATTTCAGCCATTCTAGGAGTTTTAATTTTTATTTCTTTGATTACCAATGACTTTGAGCACCCTTCCCCCATTTTTTTAAGCATTGATATCTTCAAGACTTGGGTTTGGGTTCATTCTCCACTCCTCTCTCTTGAGTTGGATTTAGTTCAGGGAGTGGGAGTAGTTGTATGGTTCTTAAGACTTCACAATCAAGCTTGAAGAAATGGATCAAAAAGTTCAAGGATGCTCTTTACATTCTTAATTCAGATTTACATAAGCTTTTGTTAATGAGACAAAAATTTTGTAATTAATCACGTGCATATAATTTACTTGGGTTTGTACTGTTTTGTAAAGCTGATTTCAATTATAGATATTTATAAAGAAAATGAGTATCTGGCATTGTTTACATGCTAACACTTCCAGAGTTTTTATGAAAATTACACAAGTAGAAAGATGAATTCTCATAAAATTTTCTTAGCAGCCTTTTTTTTATTTTTAGAAAGTAATACAAACTGTTCAAGGCTAGCATCAACATATTGCCAGACTGATAATTGCACTGGGTGTTTTCATAATACTTTTCTTTGTGCATGCATTCAGTATGCCCACCACATCCCCATATGGTATTATCTGCATTTTACAGGTAAAGAAATGGGGGCCTCAGAGAGGTTAAGCAACTTGCCTAAGGTCTCCACAGTTGGTAACAGACCAGGAGTTAAAGTGAATGAGTCTGTGTTGTGGCTCATGCTGATTCCATTAGGAGCCGCTGGGCCTCCCAGTGAGCCCAATGTGTTCCTTGGCCCTAAAGCAACGTATTTGTTTGCTTCAGACAGCACCATGGAACAGCTCAGGGAGCCAGACTCAGCCAGGGAGAGGCAAAGTCTGTATTCAGTTGGGGGGAGAGTATAGTGGACTCCAGAACTTTCAGGAAGGATCATATGTCTCCTCTGGCTTCCCATAGAGAAGGACACATCTTCAGCTGAGCCTTGGTGGGAAACAGCACCTCTCTGGCCTTCCCTGCAGAAACAGTTGCAGGATGGGGGCCTGAAGGAGGTCCTTTTGTATTCCCATGTCTTGGGAATCTGTCAGGATGGCCAGCATCTGGGTTGGAATGTCCAAGTGCCTGAGCCCACCCTTTGCTCCTGGATTCAGCATCAGCAACGTCTCAACCTTCTCCTTCGTGGTTCTGTGGCCAGAGAATCTCAGTTTATATCAAGGCAGCCTCTACCCTATTTCCTCTTTGGGGACCCTTTGCCTGGGTCCACATTCCAATGCCAACATCCTTATCCAACTTTTTCATTCCTTGTTCTTTTTTTTTAAAGATTTTATTTACTTATTTGACAGAGAGAGACACAGTGAGAGAGGGAACACAAGCAGAGGGAATAGGAGAGGGAGAAGCAGGCTTCGCACTGAGCAGGGAGCCCAATGCAGGGCTCAATCCCAGGACCCTGGGACCATGACCTGAGCCAAAGGCAGACACCTAATAACTGAGCCACCCAGGTGCCCTCATTCCTTGTTCTTAATTAAGGGTTAGGGGCATGACAGCTCAGGCAATATCCTTCAGTAGCAATCTGCAAGATGTTTGCCCAAAGAAAAGTCTCAACGTAAATGTTGATGTGTTTAATGATATACCTGGCTGGTGCAGATGTTTCTCAGACTATGGAACAACTTTGACTGGGGTTATAGCACAAGGATACAAAATAATTTGTAAGGAAAAAAATCTAGAAAGTATTTCAAAGAGATGCGCCTGTATGCTGAGTCTTATGTCATTTTTTAATTATAGATTTTCATAAAACAGGAATATTTATAGTTAAATCTAAAGATAGGCTACTTGGGTGTCTATTAAAATACTGTATCATTTGATGATACAGATTACTCTGGACTTGTAGGCAGGAAGCCTAAGAGTATTTATGTTAAGATACCTAAGAAATTATTGTCAAATGAGAATTTGGCTACAAATTGAGGATAAAAACGAAAACACTTAAAACAAAATCGGTGTGTTAGCAATGGAATCTTACTTTGCACAGTCAAATCCCAACTGTATGACAGATATATCCCTGAAAAACATTATACTTGAAAAATATTGGCAGACACTTGAAGTCTATGGAAAATCAGGAAATGGAAATATGATTTGATGACTTTTATGTGTTACAAGTCTGAAGAGTGGTTAATGGAGCCAATAGTCTTACTGACATCTCTGGTAAATGAGAAAGGGAGTCTCAGGCAGTGGGAGGTAATAGTCTTAGAGACCAGATAGAAATAAGGACCAAGGAATGAGGTTTGAACCTGAGAAGTCTAGGGGGATGGGGTGCAGCAGAATCTCAGACCAGGGGTTTTGCTGGGGAGAGGGAAGGAGTAGAGCTATGTGGATGGTGGTACTCTGGGGCAGACAGGCCCAGGGACAGCACTATAGCACAGCATGTGGGACCCTGGGGCTCAGGGGCCAGAGAAGGATGCTAGGAGACAGGAGCTGATATAGGAAGCAGAGAGGGCTCCTGAAGCCCCTTCCTTTTCCTTCCTTGTTTACTTGTTCCTCTGGTGCTGGTGGTTTAAGCATCTCAGGGAAGTTTGCACAGCCTGATGGGTTTTCCTTGCAAGGGCTACAGTGTACAGACACTGCTCCATTACCTGGAGCCTATTTCTTGTTACAGAACATGGCTTTGTACAAATGGCAATTATGATTTAAAGGGGAAGAGCTTTTTTTTTTAACTTTTTTAATTAACGTATTATTTGTTTCAGGGTTACAGGTCTGTGATTCATCAGTCTTACACAATTCATAGCACTCACCTTAGTACATACCCTCCCCAGTGTCCATCACCCAGCCACCCCATCCCTTCTACCCCCCTCCATTCCAGCAACCTCAGTTTGTTTCCTGAGATTAAGAGTCTCTTATGGTCTGTCTCCCTCTCTGGTTTTGTCTTGTTTCATTTTTTCCCTCCCTTTGCCTATGATCCTCTGTCTTGTTTCTCAAATTCCACATATCAGTAAGATCACGTGATACTTGTCTTTCTCTGATTGATTTATTTTGCTTAGCATAATACCCTCTAGTTCCATCCATGTTGTTGCAAATGCAAGATTTCATTTTTTGATGGCTGCATAATATTCCTTTGTATGTATATACCACATCTTCATTATCCATTCATCTGTTGGTGGACATCTTGGCTCTTTCCGCAGTTTGGCTATGGTGGACATTGCTGCTATAAACATTGGGGTACACGTACCCCTTCGGGTCCCTACATTTGTATCTTTGTGGTAAATACCCAGTAGTGCAATTGCTGGATCGAACGGTAGCTCTATTTTCAACTGTTTGAGGAACCTCCATACTGTTTTCCAGAGGGGTTGCACCAGCTTGCATTCCCACCAACAGTGTAGGAGGGTTCCCCTTTCTCCACATCCCCGCCAACATCTGTCGTTCCCTGACTTGTTAATTTTAGCCATTCTGACGGGTGTGAGGTGGTATCTCATTGAGGTTTTGATTTGGATTTCTCTGATGCCGAGTGATGTTGAGCACTTTTTCATGTGTCTATTGGCCATTTGGATGTCTTCTTTGGAAAAATGTCTGTTCATGTCTTCTGCCCATTTCTTGTTTGAATTGTTCTTTAGGTTTTGAGTTTGATAAGTTCTTTATAGATTTTTGATACTAGCCCTTTATCTGATATGTCATTTGCAAATATCTTCTCCCATTCTGTCGGTTGTCTTTTGGTTTTGTTGACTGTTTCTAAAGGGGAAGAGCTTTTAAAGGAAACCCATCACACAGGTTGTCCTTTTCTGGGCAGTATCTGGGTCGGATTTATCTCTATGACCCTAGAGTAGGTACTGGGAATGTGTCATCCGAAATGAATGGATCTGACCTACCTAGCAGGATTATAATGAATCCACTTGGGGTTGTTTGTTTCCCTCTTCTCTCCATGATAATCTGCTGAGGGTTCAGGAGGTCAGATTTACCAGAGGGTGTGGACCCTGGTGGGCAGAACTAATGGCTCTTATGATAGATAACTCTTATCCTGGTCTATTCAGAACACCACTACTCCCACCCATGGCTGTCACTCCACAATCATGTAGTACTCATGGGGCACCAACATAGGACCTGTCTCTCCCCTGTAACCCAGCCCAAGAGATTTGGTCTAGAATGCATACAGAGTCTTTGCTAAAGCCAGAGGAGATGAGCCTTGCAATAGACATCTTCTCAAATATGGCCCTAAACATTTGGTAAGATCCATAGATCACATTGGTAGTCAGAGATCTAATGGGGTTTACAAATTTTAATGTTCTTTTTTTCCCCTTAGTTTCTCAGCCAGGACTGATAACCAGGGGAGGTCAAATTCTGCTAAAATAAGAAAATAGGTGGCAGAGAGGGAATTTTTAACTGCCTTAGAATACTGAAGATTTAGCAAAGTCCAGGAATTAAACAGCTGCGAGAAGGTCAGGTTTAGAATATAGTGAGAGTCGTTATACTCATCTGGCCTCTGAAGGGACAGGATTAGAGAGTGTTAGTGGAGGCAGTGGGTAAAGGCCAAGAGAGGTTTACAGAAAATACATGGAACATGGTTAACCTCCTTCAATCTCTATTCTTCCTTCCCTCCCACCTCCCTTTGGGGGAAGGGATTAAAAGTTGGCAGCAAGGCTGTATATATTTCTGTACTCAGTGAGTACTTTATTATACACACGTGCTGGTTTTCTTTTTTTATTATTGAATTTTAATTGATGTACAACACTACATGTGCTGGTTTTCTATAAATAAAAACATAATGCTATAACAGTAAGATTCAGTGTGCTGATAGCTTTTCTTAAATACTGGCCAAAACAATGCTGGAAAGTAATTTGGCAACATGTTTCAAGAGCCTTAAAACATGCATTCCCCCTTACTACAGTCTACTTTTAGGAATTTAAATAAGGATATAATCATTGCAGAATTTGTGGTTTTTTTAAAGATTTATTTATTTATTTGAGAGAGGGAGAGCACAGGGAGGGGCAGAGGGAGAGAGACTCTCAAGCAGACTCTGTGCTGAACATAGAACCCAACATGGGGCTCAATCTCATGACCCTGAGATCACAACCTGAGCCGAAATCAAGAGTCAGACCCTTAACTGCCTGTGCCACACAGGCACCCCCAGAATTTTTTAAAAAGATTTTATTTATTTTTTTAGAGAGGGAGAGAGAGAGCAGGGGGAGGGGCAGAGGGAGAGAGAGAATCTCAAGGAGACTCCACTGAGCACAGAGTCTGACGTGGGGCTCAATCTCACGACCCCGAGATCATGATCGGAGCTGAAATCAAGAGTCAGAAGCTTAACTGACTGAGCCACCCAGACACCCCAGATTTGGGTTTTTTTTAAGATTTTATTTATTTATTTGGGAGAGAGAGAATGAGAGATAGAAAGCACGAGAGGGAAGAGGGTCAGAGGGAGAAGCAGACTCCCTGCCGAGCAGGGAGCCCGATGTGGGACATGATCCCGGGACTCCAGGATCATGACCTGAGCCGAAGGCAGTCACTCAACCAACTGAGCCACCCAGGTGCCCCCAGACTTGTTTTTTAATAGGGAAAATTGAAAACATCTTCCTATATCCAATAACAGGGGAATCTTTGAAATTAGATTAGATACCAAAATGTTAACATTGCTGTTCTCTGAGTGTGGTAAACGGCCACAACCCCTAATTTAAAACCTTTAAGGTCAGATGGTGTTATGGACTGAATTTCTATGTCCCCTCCAAAATTCTTATGTTGAAGCCCATATGGTATTTGGAGCTAAGGCCTTTGGGAGGTAATTCGGTTTCTATGAGGTGATGAGGGTGGAGCTCCATGATAGGATGGGTATCCTTATAGGAGGAGGAAGAGACCGCAGAGCTTCCTCTCTCCACCATGTGAGGACACAGTGAGAAGGCAGTCATCTGCAAGCCAGGAAGAAGGCCCTCACCAAGAACCAAATCTGCCGGCACCTTGTTCAGGGGCTTCCCAGTATCTAGAACTGTGAGAAAATGTCTGTTGTTTAAGCCACTCAGTGCAGGTCAAGTTTCATCACAAAATTTTTGGTTTCCTGAGTTCTTGCATTTCCCACTTCTGTGTGGAAAGTGCATGCAGGCAAGGCCTCTCCGTTCAAGAGGCAGGGTATCTGAGCCCCTGCCTGGCTCCTGGTCCCTGTGAGCCCCTGTAAGTGTGCTCGGACTCAGTGCTGCAGTCCTTGCCTCTTAGGTTTGGGGAAATGGTGTGGGGGAAGGGTAGACAGCTTCATTTTATTTCACACTTAGAATTTTCTCTTATGTAGACGGTTCTCCTAGCAGAGAATCCCAGAGGGGAGGATCTGGGCATACATCCTAAACTCTCAACAAACCCCCTCAGTTAATACTTTATCAAGGCACATTTTGGGTACTTGCTCAATATCCTTTGTTAGTCTTTTCATCAGATCACTATCTGAAAATGCCAGGTCTTTTTTGTTTCTTCTCTCTCTCTCTCTCTCTCTTTTTTTTTTTTTTTTGCTTACATATTGGCACTATCATCCCTGTTATTATCTCTCTTTTTTGCCCTTTATTCGCCAGTTCACATTGCCTTGGACTGCTCCCCTGCACTGTACACACATCGTGTCTAAAGCTAATTTAACGTACCTATGACATCATGGCTCCCCTCTTGCTGCTCTCCTCCCCCTACTTGGAGCCCAGTATACTGACTCAACTCCATAAGTTCAGTTAGCTGACTACAGTTTGGTTGTGACTTGGCAAGGAGATCACCCTTCAGAACCTTCCATGGCTTGGCTGCTAAACCATAGAACCTGGGAGCCAGAACTTATGTCACTTAAACCTCATGACATCCCCATGTGGTGGGTACCATTATCCTCTTTCTCCAAATAAGGAAGGGGACCCACAGCTGGGTAAGCATGAGCCAAGGCTTGAACCTGGTCCTTTCCTGCTCCAGAACAAGTGTTCTTTCCACAATGGCAGGTCCACGGACTGGGAAGTTCATTTCAGGTGGGGTATGTGGCAATAACAAGGAGGCAGTCATAAGCAGTCTGTAAAGGGTGTGGGTTTGCTTGGATGGAGTGGAACGAATGTGTTAACTAGACTTAAGATAGTTTATTCTCCCAGGATAGAATGGATTTATAAAGATTTTCTCTTGTGCTTTTTTAAAGGGAAATGTGCTAGTCAGACCTGATTGTGCCACAGATTCAAGATTTTATTTATTTACTTGACAGAGAGAGACACAGCGAGAGAGGGAACACAAGCAGGGGGAGTGGGAGAGGGAGAAGCAGGCTCTCCGCTGAGCAGGGAGCCCGATGCGGGGCTCGATCCCAGGACCCTGGGATCATGACCTGAGCCGAAGGCAGACACTTAACCGACTGAGCCAACCAGGCGCCCCTGTGCCATAGATTCATGGAACAAAGGCAGAGGCTCATGAAATGTACTGAAAACTCTCCATGATGATGTGCTCATGATGGGTGCAGTTATTAGATGCAGGATGCAGCCCTGCTCTTGTCTGACGGTGGCTTCTGGGCAGAAGCCAGCACTGCATTATGTAACAAGATGTGGGATTTGCTGTGTGTGTTGTGTGCCTGCAGGATGGAGGAGAAGGTGTTGGGGTTGGAGAGAAGTGAAGTTATATCTCTGGGAGAAATGAATGCAAAATTAATTTAAAAAATTTTTTATTTGACTAAGATAAATGAACTATATGTGGATTGGAAATGGTTCCTGGCCTCCAGTCATTCATGGCAGCATCTTTCCTACCTCCTGTCATTCTCTCTGGTAGCCTAGGTCCTTCTCTGGGTACTTCTCAACTCCCTGGGGGGGGGGTGTACATCGAAATATACTTGGGTGGGGGAGATTTTTCAAAAATTTTTTCACACTCCCCCCAATTTGATACTCTTCAGAGGTCACTGCCATTCACTGTGTTATGAAAAATTCCCCAGGCAGGATTCTGATACCTAGTAATTCTCTGACACCAGCTGGGTATCCTACAATTTAATTCAATTCTGACACTATCTACCTGGAGATAGCATCAGATCCCACAGGTTAAGGGCTCAGTCCTACAGGGTGCTCCCTGCCCCGGCAAGTCCAGGCTTTCACTTGTGCTTCTGACCGACTGGCTATCAAGAAACACTTTATTTACTGGATTATTGGTTTATTATAAAAGGATATAATTCAGGAACAGCCAGTTGAAAGAGATACATAGGGTAAGGTATAGGGTAAGGGCACAGGCTCCCATGCCCTCTTCAAGAGTGCCATTTTCCCCAAATCTCCATGTGTTCACCAACCCGGCAGCTCTCTGAACCTTGTCCTTTTGGGTTTTTATGGAGGCTTCATTACATAGGCATGATTGACTAAATCATTGGCCATTGGCCATTGAACTCAATCTTCAGCCCTTTGCTCCTCCTCTGAGGTTGGGGGTAGGACTGAGGGTTCCAACCCTTTAATCACATGGTTGGTTCTCCTGACAACCAGCCCCAAACTTAGGTGCTTTCCAAAAGTCACCTCATTAACATAAACTCAGGTGTGATTGAAAGGGGTTTGTTATAAATATCGAGACACCTGTATTCCTCTTATCATTTAGGAAATTTCAAGTGTCTTAGGAGCTCTGTATCAGAAATAGGATGATGAATAGGTATGTTTCTTATTATAAATCACAATATCACACCAGGGTATTCTGCTGTTCGTCTCTTCACACATCATGTACAGCCCCACCAACATCTCTATTTTACCCTTTTTCCTCAAATATCTACCCCATTTCTAGGATTTTTTCCCTGTTGGTATTTTTCTGCCATGCATGGTCATTCTGTGTGTCTGGAAATGTTGGAAAGGAAAGTGCTTGGTATTTCCCAGTAAGTTTCAGATTCATGCTTTAGAAACAGAAGTTGTGATGGAGGAGGACTTGGGATCAGTCTCCAGGGGGCATGCCACATGGCTGAGCTCAAGGAGACCTGGCTTGGCAGCGTGCACGTATGAAGCAGACGGCTTTGCCCATGGTCTTCAACTTCTTTTCTCCTCAGAGAGCCTGGGTCTCTATAAAGTCTCTTTCTCATGACTTCGTGCTTAGTGAAACCTGCATGTGCCTATTCTGCTTTACGGCTCACAGAGTTCTATCTCTCTGAGCCTGCCTTTTCCTTCGGCTCCTTCGTCCTTGTCAGGCCAAATGAGCTGTTCCCTCGGGAGGCCCTCTTAATGGCAGCTGGACCTTCTGATAACTTTCCACACACTCTCCAGCTGTCCTAACCATCCACCCGGGGCCCACCATGCCATTCTTTCCATAATGTGATGGGTTTCTTAATGTGAAATCCCAGTCGGGTTCTCCAATAATCATCGCTGCTTGAAGATCCACAGTTGTAATCACGTTAACTGCCCCTAAAAATGACAATTGTGGAAACAGCTGTTATTAGCCTGTACTTGCTCACAGCATTAAAAACAACAGCCAGTTTCCCACAATAGTAACGGGAGCTGCCATTTATAGAGAGCTCATGATGCGTTAGTCACTAGTGTTTTTTATTCTTTTAATCTTCAAGTTAACTATCAGGTAGGAGCCACTATTTACAGATAGAGAAATCGAGGGTCAGAGAGGTTAAATAAATTATTGAGTGTCACACAGCTGATAAATGGTGTGGCGGGACTATCTAACTGCAAAGCCAATATATTCCCTCCCACTGCCGGAGCCACCATGCGCCATAGTCCTGGGCAGATGGAGGCATGCCCCAGACACATTGCATTCAGCATGGCTGTGCATGAGAGGGTGAGAGTCTAGTTAAGATCAGTTCAGGGAAAATTAATGTCAAGACTCTTCACAGGACCCAGAACACCAGTCCTGACTAGAGCATCTTTTCACACCACCATCTTTCCTCTCCTGTGTTGGCCATTAGGACAACGAAACGCAAGGAAGAAGCAATGACCCGGGCCTACTTGTGAACGAAAGTTGGCCTTTCTGCCACCCTTACATATTTGGTGCAGTTTTTCAACCCCTAGTGTAGGCAAAATTGTGTTGTGTTTGGTGGTGGGGTGAAAGAGGGATTTCTCAAAGAGGCAGGAGATAATGTGAGCCTTATCCTCAGAAGCAGCCACCATCTCTCTTGCTTTCCTCCAGTCTGGCTTTGCAGCCAGGCTGCAGCTAAAGGTGTTGCTCAGGCTCTTGAGAATAAGGCTTGTCCAAATAAGACATGGGCCGACTGCAAGGCATATTTCAAAAAAGAGTTGCCTGTACTTTGTAATTCAATAAATATGGTAATCCAGGTGACTGTTCTTCTGTCTTTACTAGAGGGAGGGAGAAGGAAGGTTTGTCAAACTTTCTCAAGAAGGGAATTGTAACATGGAATTCTATTGACCTGTGTTCCATTCTCTCTCAAAAATTCTAGGTTGTCAAAAGCAGATAGCTTTTCCAACACAGCTGCATTACCCACAACAGCAGGACACCAACTCCTACTGGCCTGTCTCTATTGCTTGGGGGATTTTTTTGTGTGTGAATGTTTTTTATTCCATTTTTCCATCTGGTGACTTTTGTTTTCTTCTAAATGGCGCTGTTTAAATGCTTTCCACAAACGCAATCTTGAAAATAAACACATTGAATGGATAAGAACAAAAGAGGATCCATTCTCGATGCTGATCACTGCTCAGAGGTTCCCTCAGCTGCAGGGAGTTGGGGGCCGAGTGGATGGGTGGATTGTCAGTGTAAAATGCCACCCAGGAGTGCTGCCAAGATTGGAAGCTAATCAGAACCACTTTAACAGTGTCCTGACACCTCCACATAGACTAGGCCTAACCAACGGGGCACTCACAATCAACCAGTGGGCGTCGAAAACTTAAGAGGCTCATCTCCCAGTTGACAATTCTCTAAAGCCTTGGTTTTATGTGTCCAGCACTTCCTAATAGAGAGGAGACTGTGGCTAAGATGGTTACTTCATCCCTCAGGGACTTCCCTGTGCAACTCCTTCCCCCCATTCCCTGAGCACTCCTCTGTGATCACTGCCTTACTTTGGGCTCTCCCCGCCCCAGAAGCAGATGCTGAGACAAAGATTTGGGCACAGGTAATTGTTTGGGAGGGACTGAGAACTCCAGTCAGAAAGTGATTCAGGGGAGGAAGGCAGTCAACAAGGGGTGCATTGACCAGAGCTCAGTCCTGTGGAAAGCAGTGTCCCACACACACTTCAGAATGCTTGCGCCCAGGGTGAGAGAGCTAGGGCATTTGGACACCAGTTTCCAGAGCATAGGTTGAAGACTGCTCCCTGGGTGTTGATTCTGGGCACTAACGGAACTTCCTTGCATGTGAACCGAGGGGCTTCCCACAGTTTTGAAAAAGACCCCAGGGCACAGGTGTACAAGACTGGCAGTTTGAAGTTGGCTGGAATGCACTGGAAGGTCCAAGGGATGTGTCTGGGGCACTTATAGCACCTGCTCTCATCACATATACAGCTTAAGGCAAGTAATTCTTTTAGAGTCAGTGGCAGAGACACATCTAAAGGGTTTTTAGGGTGTTTTTTGTTTGTCCCTTTCAAGTTACCCACGTCAGAACTACTCTGTATTCCCCCACCTGTCCCCGGGAGTAAGTTCTTAATAACTGTAAAGAATTGATTCCTTGCCTTTATGGATGAAGGTGCCAATCATGTGGCCCAGAGACTCATGGCCTAAATGGGTGCAGGGCACCAGGCCCCAGCTGGTCTGGGAGGCAGCAGCTATTTGCTGGATGCAGAATTCCAGTTGTCATTGGCAATGACTGCAGCCCCTGCTCCCTTCCCAGGAGTGTGCAGAGGAGTGGCAGATTAGGAGATCTGTATCAGTGATGCTGTCTTTAGCAGCAACAACAGAGAACCTCAGTTCAAACTGGTTTAAGTAATACAGAAAATCAATTTTATTTCACTGAACAGAAAGTTTGAGATAGACCGTTCCAGATAAATTCAGTGATTCAGGTTCTTTCTGTCTCTGCTTTGCCATCTTCAGTGTGTTGACTTCATTCTGGGGTATGTCCCTTCCATACAAAGAGGCCGTGGTGGGTCTAGATCTCATGCACGCATATACACACTGTTGTAACCCACCACCACAATGTGGAAGCCTAAACCATGCCACCGCAGGGAGAGGCCATGGGTAGATGTTCTAGCCAACAGCCAGCTGAGGTCCCAACCAACAAGCAGGCAGAATGTGAGTGAGGACACTTGCAGATGATTCTCTTTCCCTCAGCTATTGAGTTTTCCCAGTCGAAGGCCCAAGCATAATGGGACAGAGATCAGCCATCATCATGTTGTCCTGTCTGAGTTACTGATCCACATAATCCGAGAGCGTAATATTGTTTTGTATCATTAAGTTGTGGGTTTTTTTTTTTTTTTTATACAGCAACAAGAACTGAAACAGTCTTCCTAGGGGCATTTGCCTTGATCCTGAGAGAAATCTGAGGGAAGTGGAGGGGCTTTGGAGGCTCATTACCTGCTGTTCTCCACATCGCAGAGAGGAGCCCAGAACCCACAGGGGGCAGAATTAAGTTGGAAGCTGGCAATGCCCTGACACATGGCAAAGGTCAGGGAAGCTTCTTTCTATGGCTGATGTGTTCTGTTATCTTGGAAGCACCAAGAGAGTGCTTTCCAAAAAGTTTACTGGGATTGGGGCCCACATTGGGATGTCCCTTAAAGGATAGTGCCAAAGGTTTCTGAAAGTCCCAAATCCTTCTGGCTTTACCCTCAAAATGTGTCCAGAACCTGACTATATTTTACCATATCCAGTTACCACCCTGTTCCAACCTACCATCATGTCTTTGAATTGCTGCAATTGGCTCCTAGGTGATCGCCCTGCTTCTCCCCTGCCTCATTACATTTCATGCCCACAAAGCAGGCAGAGTGGGTCTTACAAGAGAGAAGTCAAGTCATGTCATTGGTCTGCTCAGAACTACCTCCCTCAGTGTAGAAGGCCCTATTTGATCTGTACTTTCCAGCTTCATCTCTGACATGCTTGTCCTTCTCCACTCTTGTCTAGCCACAATGGCCTCCTGTTGTTTCCCAGGCTTGCCAAGTACCCTCTCACCTTACATTCTGAATGCTCTTCCCCAAGTTAGCTCCAGGTTTTACACAAATGCGCCCCAGCTGAGGCCTTCCCTGAGCACACTAAGGAAATCTCTAATAATAATAAGCTGTAAATAAGCTGTACCCACCACCCCACCCCTGGCTCTCCAAATTCTTTTTCTCTTTTTGAGTTTTCTCTACAGAACTTATTTCTATCTAACATACTATATATGTTGCTTATGTTTAGCATCCAGTCACTCCCACTGGAATTTCAGCTCAATGAGAGCAGGGCTTTTTACCTGTTATATTCATCCTAGAACAGTGCCTGACATGGAACAGTCCTCAATAAATATTTGTTGAATGGATAAAATAGCTGACCTCTCCTTAGCATCTGTCTTCTGGCGCTGGACAGCGCCACCTGGAGATCTTGCCAGTACCTGAGAGTATTCATTTAGATGCACATCCTCACATCCTAGGATTTAGGATCAGGCCTTCCAGGGTGCTCTGTACACAGTAGGGCTGATTGTCTTAGTTGGGTTTAAATCCCAGTTCCACTTTACTTCCCAACCAGAAAGGGGGAGGTAACATTTCCCACTTCATGAGGTTGTCACAAAGAGTGAAAATGCTAAGTCCTAGGTATGTCTGGCAGAGAGCAAATATTCAATAAATGCCAGGCAGTAGTATTCCCACCCCTAGCTACTTTTTCTCTTGGAAATCCTGTATTCACCTTCATTCATGTGGTTAAGAACTGTAGAGTATTTACTTCTCGCTTTGGTAAACTAACAAGAACTTGACTTGTTTTTAGATTGGGTTTTATTTCACCTAGTGTGGGTTACAATGCCTCTTTATGTCAAGGCAAAATAATTGTAATAATAGTGTTCCTTTGGTCCAAAAACCCAAAAGCTGTGAGCATTTCCTCACTGTATCCTCCACCAGGAGCTGCAGAGTCAATGGACAATGGACAATGACATTGAAAATAGTTGCCATTGGTCCCATGCTAAGGGCAGAGATGGTGCGAAAGTTTTAATATATATCACCTTGCTTCATTTGCATAATCCCTCTCGCCACAAGAAGGGTGGATACTGTGGTATTAGCCATATTTTAAGCAGGAAGAAATGAAACAGGGAATTTAAATAATTTGTCAAGGTCACAGATCTAGGAAACGGTCAGAGAAAGACTTAAACCCCTAATTCTTCAGGATTTATGCCTCCCAGTCAGACCCCTTTTTTTTTCTTTTTTGCAGGCCCTTGAGTCACTAGGCAGCTTGAGAGGGTGCCCTGGCTTTGCCAGAATCCATCCCCTCTCACTGTTAATTGCTTTCGGTTTGGCCAGAGTTCATTCCAAGGTACAGCCAGCCTTCCACTCTCCTTGCCAGCCCTGTCCAGGAAGCAGAGCACAAGGCCAAACCTGGGGCCCTGGCCTCACACCTGCCCATTGAGGGTCACCTTGCCTCCTGCTGGCAAATTTCAGTAGAGCAAAGAGTGGATGGATCTTCCTCAGGAAATCCTGGGGCCACAAATCTGAACCTCTTTCCCACAGGTTAGAGAATGAAAAAAAAAAAAAAGGAAAATCATGATTCTCATGCAAACGTGAAGTGACCACATGTCAAAGATTTTATTTAAGTCATTAACTGAATGAGGGAACTGGTTAGATATTGTAATTGGTTCAAAGGAGAAGTCAAAAGAATGCTTGATTTGTAAGGGATTAAGGAATGTTGAAGTAACTTTATATGTGGACTTGAAACTTGCTTTATTATGTTTTGCGGAGAGGTTGCACAGTTTATTTCCATGTCTTTAGACAAGAAATCTTTGCACTGCTATCCCCTGTATGCAATTTTCAGAGTTGTAAAATAACTCAATAGCATCAGATAATTTGCAAAGGCTCCAGCATCCCGCTGAAAGGCTCTCCAGTAATCTCCTTTGCTTATTCCAAAGTCTTACATTTTTCCTTGCATTTGAATGATTGTCCTTGGGTTATCTTCCCTATTTGTGGTTTCTGGGGGAGAGTTTTCCTTCTCTTTCTTGGGAAGCCTTACACTGTGGGCTTTGGAACCAGGCAGAACTCAGGTTCCAATCCCCGTTTTGCGTTTACGAGGCATGTGGCCCCATTGAAATCGCTTAATCCTGGAGTTTCCCTCACATGGTAGGTGTGAGGGTCAAAGTGCTTGGCATGTTTCCAAATTTAACCTACTCAACTTATCATCACCTCTATGGTATAGATATGGAAACTGAGGCACTGGGTGTTTAAGGCACTGACCTAAGGTCAGACTATTGGGTGGTGCAGTGGAGCTGGCATTCAAACCCGGGCAGTTTGGCTCTGCTGGCACACTCAGGCAGCACTCATGGGATGGCAAGCGCCATGGCACTGCTTAGCTTCTCCAGGGCAACCAGGCCGGGATCTCTGGGTGAGTTGGGTGACGACCATAAGAAGCCAGCTGCTGGGGTGGTGGCCACTCCTCACTCCCTGGTCACCTTCTACACCTGTTTGGCACCAAGATGGGGTGCCATTGGGGCTACTACTCTCCTTGGGACCTGCTGTGTCAAGACCCCAGGATCTGCTTGTGTTGTTGATTGTTTTGATATTTTATTGAGATCTAATATACTTATAGAAAAATGCACAGCTCCATGAATTTTCAGAGGGAACGCCTATGCGTGTAAGCATGTAAGGACATGGCCAGCCCCCCAGAAACGAACTCATGCCCCCTTCCAGTCACTGCCCTCAAGGGGAGGCACTGTCCTATCACCACAGTTTTACCTGTCTTGGATCTTTATGTAAAGATATTTGGGTCTGGCTTTTTCTGTTCAACATTCTGCTGATGAGGTTCATCCATTTTGTTGTATGTAGCTGTGGTTTATTCATTCTTGTTGCTCTGTGACAATACAACTCATTTTATCCATTCTATAATTGATAGACATTTTGATAGTTTCCAATTTATGGCTTCTGCACATACCTTTTGGCCCACAGAGATACAAATTTTTGTGGGGTCTGCTTAGTTTATAAAAGTCACATTGTGAGTTGGTTGGTCCTGACATTTCTTTAACAGATGGGCCAGTCTGCTTCTCCTTTGCCACAGTCATCGATTTGGCTTTTGTGCCTTTTCTTCCTTCAGGTCAAGTGTGCTGGCCCGCCTGCAGGCCTCTTCGACATGTGCTGAGCAAGGCCAATGGCAGCCCTGCTGTATTTTGAACATATGGGACAGCTAGCTCCTCATATACATCCTGGTTCGTGGGAGGTGGGGAGGGAGGGGTGGATGGGTGGGGGGCTCCTGGGACATCAGTGATCTGAGGCCAGCTCACAATCACAAGGGGACTTGGTGACTCAGCCGTGGAACTGGCTGACCCCAGGAACTTCTCCCCTCAGGTGCCTAACTGTTTCTGCAGGGATGGTGATGTCTACTCCCCCCTTTTTATTTCTTGATGAGAAACCTATTGCTATTTGTCTTCCCTCCCCCTCACCCCTAAAATGCATACAAAGGAACTCCTCACCTAACCTGTGCTTTTTAGCACACGCACACCTCCAGTGGCCTTCTCTTCTTCCTGTTCTCTGACTCATTGGGAGGTGGCCCTGGGCCATGTGTATTTTCACCCACTTTTCTTTCTTCCTTCGGAGGAGCCCAGACCCTGTCTTTCTCAGCGGTGTTTTGACTATTGCTGTTTCTGCTTCCTCCCTTTTCCCTCACGCCTCATTAGCCACTTCCTTACCTGTAAATAAGGTTTTTTGGGGGGGGGTTGGCGCCCTCCTTTCCCCAAAGTGCTCTAATCTTTGACCAGTGCTTCCTGTCAGCAGTACAGCAAGCCCACACCCCTGGATGGAGCAGGCCAGGTCAAAGATTTATATGGTGACTCAGTAAAATATGAGTATAAATAGAATATGAGAAACAACCAAAAAGAAAAACACAAATCTGCTGGCCACTATGGACAAAACAGCAGATTGACCATCAGATCTGGTACTGAGCTTCCTTATAACAAGAACAGTAAAAGAAATCAGAGATTATAGAATTACTGTTAAGATAATAGAAAAAAGATAACAATAGAAAAAAGACAGTAATTGTGATGTTTTTGAAGAAGTTTCTTATTCATTATTCTATTTCCTAAACACCTGGCCTAGGGCTTCATGCATAGTACATGCTCAGTAAGTATTTAAGACATAAGCTAATAAAGTAAAACCACTATTAAGTGCTGGCTGATACACCTGAGTCCTTACTATGTGGCAGGCAAATTCTCATCTGTGCTAGTCAACAACCTTAATAGGTGGGCACTGTGGTTCCCTTCATTTCCTTTTTTTTTTTTCTCCTTTCTTTTTCTTCCCCCTTCATTTTCTTTTTTTTTTAATTTTTTATTGTTATGTTAATCACCATATATTACATCATTAGTTTTTGAACCCCCTTCATTTTCAAATGTGGAAGCCAAGTGTCCAGAGTTACTCCCCAAGGTCACAGCTCTTCTATGGTCTGGTGATGATTTAAAATCAAGTGCCCTGTCTGGAGCCAGCCAGCGTAAGCACTGAAGAATCTGAAATGACAGAGCAAATGAACATTTATGAATGTTTTCATTTTACTAGACAGTAAAACCAATCATACTGGTTTTTTACTGCCGGTCCCTGGCTGGGAGCCCAATTTGGTGAGAGACCCTGCTGGAAACCAAGGCAGGCCGCCCTCCCCTCTGCGGGAAGCTGCCAAACTTCAAAGCTGACAAATCTTTTCCATGTCTGCCCCCTGCTGGCAGATGTGAGGACCATAGGGCATTCCCCCAGCCGATTGCGGGAGGTCTTTTATCAAAGTGAGGCCCTGGGCCCTCTGAGTGGCCCTCCTGCCGGTTTGTTGGGGAGGGGGCGTACTACCCAAACCTCAAACTGGGACCTGTGTTCTGACAAATGAAATGTCTTTCTGTAGGCTGTTTAAAAATGGTTGCTGTCCTGGCAAGTCTAGTCAGCCTGGTCTCTTGACACAGGGTGGAGGTGGCATGGAGGAGATAAAGGTCAATTTTAAAAGTGTTAGATCAAGAGTCAGGAGACCTGAGTTCTAGTCCCAGGAGGGCCCACGCACCAGAGTGGCATGTGTCCTCTCTGGAGCTGTTCCCTCATTTGCAAAATGAGACATTATTTTATATGACTTGAATGGGCCTTCAGTCTAAACCTTGACCTTTAAACTAAGTCTTTTAAAGATCTCCCTCAGTTGGGTCTCCTTGGACTTCACCTCCTCACCCTAAATTCCTTCCCCAAACTGTATTCCCCCTCTCGGGCCTGCTGACCTACATCCCTCTGTGGCCGGCTAACTTGCTTCTCCCTAGATGCCCCACATTTCTCCCCACCCTAAGCTAGGTCTTGGCACCTTTGTTTGGGGTCTCCAGGCTCACACTAACTGAAAATGGGAATCTTACGGTTTAGAAAGTAAACTGGGCTGTACTTCTTGGCATTTGGGCCAGTTTGACTCCACCCATTGGCAAGACCAAACTCAGGATGTAGAGAGAGAAGCAGCTGAAACCAGCAGCTTATATGGGATTTTCTTGGGCACTAAAGATGGAGTCTGAGGTAATAACAAACCTTTGCACAGTGTGATAATGTACAAAGCATCCTGTGAGTCACAGAACAACTCTGTGAGGAAGGCATTTCTATCACCCACATATGTATGAGGGAATTGAGCACAGAGATCCACAAGGTCCACAGTCACTTAGCCAGCATGTGGCTGGGCTGGGACCCAGGGTCAGGTCCACATCAGGGTCAGGACTTTTCCATCAGAAATGAGTTCCAGCACTGGTCATTCATTCCAGAAGAAGGTAGTGTCAGGCAAGACAAGCCCTCTCATCCCTTCTTTCTGATGGGAGCATCTCTTCTTCGGGAACAGTTCTGCCCCTGGATTTCTTACATATGGCTGGATGTCCCTTGCTCAGGCTTCTGGTATAGATCCTAGTCGAAGATAGCACTGGCTTGTTCTGCACTGACCAGACTGTACCCATGTGTGGTGTATTTGGACACTCTTATCTTCCCTGAACCCCAGTTTCCTTGACTATAAGATGGGGATGGTAATACCCACCACAGAGGTATAGCAAAGAATAAAAACAGGATGTGTGAGAATCGCCAAGCATTAGCACTTGTGGGGGAGGGAGGTAGAAGAATTTACCTGCCATCTCCCTTCTGTCTCCTGTTTGGCCCCTGTACTTCCAGGTTGGGTCACTGATCCTTTCCAGCAGCTTCTGGGGAAGCCAGACCCCAGACCTTAAGCACAGTGCTTCCAAGGATCCAGAAGCAGTGAAAGGGGCCAGAGCCCCCTGGGTCAGGTTGGATGGGACCTGGGTGCATGGCTGTTGAGGCTCCAGCTATGGCAGGCATGGTTTGGGGAGAAGCTAAGACAGCCAGGGGGTATCAAGAGATGAGGGGTTGATGACTGCTGGCACTTTCCGTTTGAGCAAATGGTTGAGGTTCTGGGAAAAGCTGGGGCCAAGGAAATCTAGAGAGACACATAAAGTTGTTGTGGTCCAGTGGTGGCTACCTTAGGAGCCCAGAGATCTGTGAGAGAAATGTGGGGGCTGGAGTTCCGTGGGGCAGGGCTAGGAGTTAGAACCAGGCAGATGTGGCTATTGCTATGAATATGACCTCATGTTCAACCCTGGTGGTATCTGGAGGGAAATAAGAGTTTCCAAAGGATTTTTGTTATTTACTTTGGAGCAGACATAATATACACATTTATTCAACCCCAGATAGGGTCTAAAGCAGAGCTTCTGTGGCGAAGGACAAATTATTTTTCTTGATTTTCAGCCCATCATGGACTGACACCTAAAATATTCAATAAAATAAAATACTAGAAAATGGGGGCACCTGGGTGGCTCAGTCAGTTGGGTGTCTGCCTTCGGCTCGGGTCATGATCCCAGGGTCCTGAGATCGAGCCCCGCATCGGGCTCCCTGCTCAGCTGGGAGCCTGCTTCTCCCTCTCCCACTCCCCCTGCTTGTGTTCTCTCTCTCTCTCTGTGTCAAATAAGTAAATAAGATCTTAAAAAAAAAAAGAAAATGAAATGAAAAATACCTAAACCAGCCCCTACTCTCTTCAGTGAGATGAGTCTTCTGATCACGTACTTGAATGATGTGACTGTGTCACATTGCTATGAAATTTCTAAATGCTGACTCTCCATATCTGCATTTATCTCACCATGAGCCCCAGTTTGTGAATTCTGATTTTTGGATTCTCTGGAGATGAAATCAATCTTCATAATTACAATAGAGATAGTACATTTTAATAAATGGACAGTTTCCACAAGGAGCCAAAAGGAAAATTCATAGCACTTAATTTGTCACCATCACATTTTTTACCCAAAGACAGTCACATTAAAGAGACATTTATGTATGCCAGTGGCCCTGTGCTCTGATTCCTGGTGTTGTTTCTCAGCATCACCAGAAGTATTGCTTTCCTACTTTAAACTTGAACATATTTACGATACCAGATACTAAGAAGTAGAGGAACAATAGCACATTACTACATTTTAATAAAACTCTACCACACTTAGCGTAAAACCAAATCCTTATTGTGGCATTGAGAAAAACATGTCCAGAAATGGGAACAAGCAGGGGCTGGCCCTCCTGGGACAGGACAGGACTGGACAGTGACAAACTCTGTGCCTATCTTTTCTGGTTTTCTGGTTATTTTCAGCTTTAGATCTTAGTAACTGAATTTAACGTGTTTCTATTTTGATTTCAGCTACTAAGCTAATGACACTTTGTTCGATTGAAAAATAAAAGTTAGGTACACTAGTAATCTGGTTTCAAAATTATCCTCTTGTTAGGAAATATCCTGAAAATATTAAAAAAATAGACAGTACTAAGCCCCTAAGGGAGATATAATTTACAGGAATGATGCTGTTTCTCAATAGACATTTGGAACTTCTATATTCAGCTTGGGGATCATACTGTTGTTCTAATGATGCTGTTACTGCTCAGAACATTTTTAGAATGACTTTTTTAGAACTGTGTTCAGAGGACAATACCCTTGGTATTGACTATACTTTAATAAATTTTTCATTATGATGTCTAATAACTTGAGATTTAGGAAATAATTCAAATGGAATCTTCTAGAAACATAAGCTAACAATAGAATTTTAGGGTCACCCTCAGCTTATGTCCATTCAGGTATAGATAAGAGAACCTGTGGAAAATTGTGTGGAACAAATAATTAGAAAAACATATAATTTTCAAAATCTATCCAAGACCTCTGAGGATAACCGTGTTTTCAAATAATGTAATTTTTACTCTTTTATGCTTGGGCAGCACTATTGTTTCGGGTGTAGCTTCCACATGCTTGTCTGTGTCTTGCAGACGGCTCAGAGATCTAGAAGTCCGAGCTCGCCTGCCAAGCCTGAGGTATACACTGCTTCCAAGGGTCCCAGGGTTAATCTATGTTTGCCAGCACTTTTTTTTTTTAATCGCTCCTTTGCCCCATCACACAAACTACTTCCGTCCTCCCATCTGCTTCCCTGTATGCAGAGTGTCTTCTACGTTCTTCATCCCCTACCTTCCAGTTTCACTGAGCTAATTTCCCAACCATGGTCATGCCACATCTGATGCCGAGGCAAAGGTTCAAATCAGATAGGTAAACCTCTTGCTATTGAAGAAGAAGCTGATGTTTGTGTTTGTTTTACTGGAATTCCATAGACCAGATACCAACGCCCATCAACAGATGAATGGATAAACAAGATGTGATATATATCCGTGCAATGGAGTATTGAATATTCAGCCTTAAAAAGGAAAGAAATTTTGACACATGCTACAGCATGGATGAATCTTGAGGTCCTTATGCTAGGTGAAAGAAGCCAGTCACAAAAGGACAAATACTGTAGGATTCCATTTATATGAGGTACCTGGAATAGTCCAATGCATAGAGACAGAAAGTAGAATGTTGGTTGCGGGGGGCTGTGGAGCTCAGGACATGGGAAGTTATTGTGAAATCTGTACAGGGTTTCAGTTTTGCAAGATGAAAGGGTTCTGGAGATGGATGGTGGTGATGGTTGCATAACAATGTGAATACACTTAATACCACTGAGCTCTACACTCAAAGATGATTCAGATGGTAAATCTTGTGTTATGTGTATTTTATGATGATAGTATTTTTTAAAAAGGAAAAAGAGAAAAAGAAAAGGAGGTTTTCAGTTCGTGTCTCCCCCATCTGTGCATCTCATGACTGTTTTTACTACAAGCTTGATGCCAGGCCCTTAGAAACGCAGAATGACTTGAAAACTTCGAGTGCCAATTCATTTCCTCCAATTTTCCCCATAATGAATAGAACTATAGTTCATGGCAAAAAGAAAAGCGACTTGAATATGGGCCAAGTAGACCAAGTCTGGCTCACATCCAGACCTTGGTGGAATGAAGTGTTGAAGCACTCAGCTGCATTCATCAATGGGAAAAAAATGTCTTTTGCCATTTCTGTGTCACTGTTCACAGCCAGGCGAAGGCACAGTCTCCTTTATGCTTCAGGGAGACAGGGCCAGGGCCAGGCTGGGAGCAGAGGACAGGCAGGCCCCTGCACCAGGAGGTGGACTTGAAAGCTGAATGAAATTTAGATCCCATCCTTGGATGGCAGTACCATTGCAGAGGTGATGAATAGCCTTCCCTGCTAGGCAGAGGGTAACCTGAGCCTTCTTGAAGGGACAATGAGAGTTTCATAAGCATGCAGTGGACCGAAAATTGGGAGACTGAGCTGCTTTCTCATCTTGCTGCCCAGGAGCTGTGAGGCCTTAGGCAGAGTTCGTCACCTCTAGGCCTTGAGGATTTATAGATGGTGGATTGTGTCTTCCCCAAAAATGACATTCCATGAATCTATGAAAACAGTAAAAATCATATAACGAATTTCTCCTGAAACCCCGAGATATGATTAATTCCTAAGAAAATATGCAAGTGTTTCATCCTAACGAACTTGTCACTTTTATTTCCATAATCTATAATTGCAAGATCTTTCGAAAGAAGTAGTAGATTAACTTGTGTGTGTGTGTGTGTGTGTGTGTGTGTGTGTGTGTGTGTGTGTGTTTATGTGTGATTAAAAGAGGGAAGCTGGGACGCCTGGGTGGCTCAGACAGTTGGGTGTCTGCCTTCGGCTCAGGTCATGATCCCAGGGTCCTGGGATCGAGCCCTGTATTGGGCTCCCTGCTTGGTGGGGAACCTGCTTCTCCCTCTCCCTCTGCCTGCTTCTTCCCCTGCTTGCACACTCTCTCTCCCTCAAAAATAAATAAAATCTTTAAAAAAAAATAAAAGAGGGAAGCTTCTTTGATTGCCCTTATGGCCCCTTTTAAATTATCTGTATTCGTGTCATAAATAACAAGAAGCTATGAGAAGTTATCAGCATTGAGTGTACATTTTCTTAAAGCTGAGTAAAAAGCAGGTTGTTCCCTGAGAACTGTTTTTTTTTTTTAAGATTTTATTTATTTATTTGAGAGAGAGAGAGAGCACAAGCAGGGGAGGAGGGGCACTCTGTGAAAGCTGTTTCTTGATCTGCTCTCCTTAAATGCTCCTAACCCAAGTGGCCTTACAGGGAACATGCTCATAAAGGTTGCAGAGGGTGCCGAGCAGGATGTGTGTCATCTGGAAACATGAATAGCAACCTAGAAAATTAAAAATATACTAACAGATTGTGGAGAGTGGAGTTTATGAGCTGAAGCAACATTGGACTTCAAAAAAATTAAGATGACCCTATTTGGAGATAAGTGGACCACCACTTCTCTTGGAAATGTCCCTTCTCTGCTCTTGTAGACTAAGTCACAGGTGATCAGCCATGGAGGCAAACCACACCAAGAGGATCAGGGCAGCCGAAGTTCAACCTTAGTGGACTCCACAGTAGACACAAGTCATAATAGTCCTAAGTTCTGATTGTTTAGTGATTTGCAGTTTGTAAAAATGTCCTGCCATTGCCATTTGTTCCTGGCCTCCACTGAAGTAAGAATGGCAGGACAGTCTTCTGTGTTCACTAGTGCTCAGCCTTTCCGTGTAGTAGACACAATACTGGACAAGGAGCCAGTGGCCATCTGTGCTCTTCCCCTGCCAACTCTCTGTACATCCATGAGCAAGCCATGAAGCTCCGGGCCTCAGTTTTCTACATTGAGCAGAGTGGGGTTGGAGCAAGGGCTCAGCCAGATGGTCTTACAGGTCCTTTAGCTCTGAGAGTCTTTGAGACTCTGATCCACTTTTGGGGGGTCTCAACTGTGAAGCCTGATACTGATGGTTATTTTGAGTGAAGAGGAGAGCTGGTTTGCTGATTGAAAGTTCAGGAAATCAGGCCTGGGAGCAAAAAGTTAAAAGGGCAGGGTGGTCTGGGTTGAGGGAGAAGAGCCTTGATTTATAGAATTAGCCAATTTCCATGGTGTAAATACTCCCAGTGAGGCCAATCTCAAGCCACCAACTTGGTGTTTACTGGCTCACACAATTTCTGAAAACTCAGCATTGACCTTTGTGAGCTGCAGTGAGCCAGACCCAGCATACCTCTGCTCAATCCCAGCTTTTTACTGTGGTCCCTGTGGTCTAGCTTGGTCTGCTGTCTTAGTCTGCTCAATCTGCCGTAACAAAATACTATAGACTGGATGACATAAGCAACATAAATCCATCTTCTCCCAGTTCTGGAGGCTAGCAGTCCCCGATCAAGGTCTGGTCAAGTCAGTCCCTGGTGAAGACTCTTTTCTTGGCTTGTGGATGGCTGTCTCCTCACTGTGGCCTCATGTGCTGGCAAGACTCTCACTCATCCTACTGTGTTAGAGCCCTAACCTGATGGCTTCATTTAACTTAATTACTTCTGTAAAGGTTCTACTTCCAAATACAGTTACATTGGGGTTAGGGCTTCAGTACACGGATTTGGGGCCATGGCATCTGCCTACCTCATCAACCCTGTTTCATGCTCTCTCTGATTATGACATTGCAGCAGCACTGCTTGTGAGCCCTCAAGTTCTCCAACCTTCATCCCACCCAAAGGCCTTCTCAATGGCTATTCCTTCTATCTAGAGCTTTCTTTTCCAAATCTTGACAAGTTACTCGTTGTCAATCTCGTCTTAACATCAGTATCTCAGAGAGGCCTCACCTGACCATCTAACACTAAAATAGAGCCCCTTCCCCCATCCTATCTCATCACTCAGTTTATTTCCTTCACTGTCCTTACCATCATCTGAAATGATCTTTTTTTTTTAAAGATTTTATTTATGTATTTGACACAGAAAGCCACAACGAGAGAGGGAACATAAACAGGGGGAGTGGGGGAGGGGGAAGCAGGCTTCCCTCGGAGCAGAGAGCCCGACGTGGGGCTCTATCCCAGGACCCTGGGACCATGACCTACGCCGAAAGCAGACCATTAAAGACTGAACCACCCAGGCGCCCCCTGAAATGATCTTGCTTATTATCTGTCAACTTATTTATTTTCTCTTCCAACATATAAGCTGCAAGGGAACAGGCACTTAGGGCAGGGCCTGGCATTGAGCATGTTTGTTGAAGAAAGAAATTAAGAATAGGGCAAGAATAAATTGTTTTTGTTGCAAGATGAAGATGATAAGCATTAGGGAAAAACTTAACTCTGGAGGTTTCTAACATCAGTTTCAGAGTTGTGTTTGTTTTTTTTTTTTAAGTTGGCATTGTTTTATTTTGATGTGGAGACAAACGTAGATAGACCTCTTAGGACAAGATTGGGACCAGTCTTTTCTTCAAAATGATTTGAGGGGCGCCTAGATGGCTCAGTTGGTTAAGTTTCTGACTCTTGATTTTGGCTCAGGTCAGACTCTCAGGCTTGTGAGATCAAGCCCCGGCACGGGCTCCGCGCTTAGTGGGGAGTCTGCTTGAGACTCTCTCCCTCTCCTTCTGCCCCTCGCCCCCACAATCTCTCTCTCTGTCAAATAATAAACAAATAAATCTTTAAAAAAATAAAGTGAACTATTTGAAAGACCACTGAGCCAGGAAGAGGGAGAAGGAGGAAGAAAAAGGAAAGACACAGTTGACCTGTTCATTTCCTAAGGGCTGTGGAAAGATGACCACCACAGGAAGAGTGAAGGAAGGAACCAACACTCTCTGAGCACCTTTGCTGAGCCTTATAGACGCGATTCTACTACTACGCAGGGTGTATCTAAGCGAAGGATCCCACGGGCATGTGTTATACCCACCTTTACCAACAGGTCACACTAGGCTCTGGGAAGTTAGGCAGCTGGTCCCAGGACACACAGCTCGTAAATTGCAGAGCCAGAACTTAATTCGAGTTTGGTGGAGTTCAGCCTTTGCCTGACTGGACACCTCCTGTGGAGGCATTAAGCTGAAGGGTGGATCTTTTTCAGGGAAAACTCCCTAACCAAAGAAACCACACAAGTGATGATGGCAGATGCCTAATACAAGATTTTGTTGTGTGTGACATATTTGCATAGTTTTACTCCTTGGAAGTAAGGAGTTTGCTGTGGGCATCAGAAGAGTGGAGAAAGCACATTTAACTGATCCCTGTATCAGGAACAAAGTTCCCTGGAGGAGTTTTGTAGTGATTTCTCTGGGCAGGGCAAGAGCCTGTTTGGTGGTTTCCGTGGGCATCACAACTGTGGTGGCGTATAGGAATCATATAGCATACATAGTCTTGGGACAGATGGCTGCCTGGCTTGGGGCTTAGGGTGGGGCACTTTGTGCAATAGAATTAAGTGCAAGGGAAGGCAGGGTTAATTTCCTTCCAGGGGCTTCCCCACAGGGGCTCAGGGGAGTTACAGCCAGGCAGCGAACTCCCGAAGACCTGCCCTTCCAGGGCTGAAGACTCCACAGGCACAGGTACGGAGTGGCAGGAGGGAGGTTGGGTGTAGTGCAGGAGGATAAAAACCTTGTGTGATTGGTGCTTCTCAAACTTCAACATGCAACCAGATCCCCAATATTGCAGCTTGGGGATCTAGCTATAATGCAGATTCGGACTCAGCAGGTCTGAGTGGGGCCTGAAGGGTCTCCCTCCTACCAGGCTCATGGGTGCTGTTGCTGCTGACGCTCCTACACGCTTTGCTCGTCTTGGACCACCTATCTGGGCATCAGAGTGACCTGGGAGAAATGTAGAATCTTAGGCCCTGCCCAGGCCGGTGTAGTCAGGATCCACAGTGTAACAAAATCCCCAGGTCACTCAGATGTAAATTCAAGTTTAGGAAACACTGCTCTAGAAAGTATAAACTGCCGGTCATGTCCTGAGAGACTATATGGATTGAATGATGACCACCCCCCCACAAAAAAAAAAAAAATGTTCACATCCAAATCCCTGGAACTTGTAAATGTGACCTTATTTGGGGGTGAGGAGAAGGGCGTTTGCAGGTGTAATTAAGGATCTTGAGATGAGATCATCCTGGACTACCTGGTGTGCTCTCATCACATGATGTGTCCTTACGAGAGAGGCAGAGGGAGACTTGAGACAGACTGAAGAGGACGAGGCAATGTGACCACAGAGACAGAGATTAGAGTGATGAGGCCACAAGCCAAAGAAGCCAAGAAGAAACTGGAGAGGCACAGAAGGAGTCTCTCTTAGAGCATCCAAAGGAGCATGGCCCAGCTGACACCTTAATTTCAGCCTCTGGCCTTCAGAAGCATGAGAGGATTTATTTCTGATGTTTTAAGCCACCCAGCTGTGGGTAGTTATGGCCCTCCTAGGAAACTGGCTCAGTGAGGAGGGGCGGCCCCTCACCGAGGCAAGAGCCTGAGGTGTAAATGGGGAGTAGGCAACTCATCTTCCCCAGTGCTGAATAAAAGGGTCCATGAAGCTGCTGAACCTGTGACCTGTGCCCAGAGTAATTTGGGAAGGTGACGGGGGACTGTAAGAGAAAGAAAAGAGATAACAGAGGTTCGGAAAGCACAAAGGAGTGTGGAAGGAGGATCTGCAGAGGAAGAAGAAAGAGAAGGACGAAAAGCAAATACACACCAGATTCGCTGGAAGAGAACAGCAGGCCCGGTCCGGGGCGTCCCTGAGCACAGTCCTCGGTGCCGGGCCTGACACAGGTGGCGGGGCAGTGAAGGGACTACCAGGGGGATTTGTGTGGAAGGCCCTGCAAAAGATCTATGAGAAGCTGGGATGCCGGCTACTGAATTAGAGACTGGAATGAGACCTAAGAAGGAGAACAGGGAATAATCGTGTTGAAATATGATGAGATGTGCTTTTTTGGATTTATTTGGAAATGAGTTAGGCTTGTAAATATGCACAGTGCTAACTCTTCTGATAACCAGTGGGCATCACATGTGATGATTAAGCACAAAAATACCATATATTCATGATCCTTATGAATTTGGACTGATTATGGAGCTGAGAGGTTCTTCTGAAAGATCACCTCTTTGAGGCTGTGTGTTCCAGGGGGCCAGCTTTTTGGCTTCCATTAGAAAATGTTCAACTCTATACCAACTCACAGACTTGTGGAATCTCAAATTGCAAGAGGGATGTCAAGGTTCATCTAATCCAACTCCCTAATGAGCAGGAATTCTCTTCCCATAAGCCCTGACCAAGAAGTATACCACGCCCCCGTTTGGCCATGTTTTTCTTGTTTTTTTTTTTTTTTTTAAGATTTATTTATTTATTTATTTATTTATTTATTTATTTGAGGGAGGGAGAGAGAGCGAGCACCAGCAGGGAGGAGGAGCAGAAAGAGAGAGAGAGGCAGACTCCCCGCTGAGCAGGAAGCCTGATGCGGGGCTGGATCCCAGGACCCTGGGATCATGACCTGAGCCAAAGGCAGAGGCTTAACTGACTGAGCCACCCAGGTGCACCGTTTTTCTTGTTTTAAATGTGTAGCCAGTTCATTCACTGTCTCAGGCTGGTTCAGTGGCCCATTTTAGATATGATACCAATTATTTTTATGAATCTAGTAGAACTTGATTCTCTTAGTGGCTCAAATGTTCTTCCACCAATGTTCTATCCACCAAAAATGTGTAGAGTTCATGCTATGTGCCAGACACTAAGATGATTAAAACATGGATGGCTAGAGAAAATATATTGGTCAATATACTTTGACGCCTTCATATAGCCAAATGAATATAACTGGTTTGACCCATCACTGGCCAGTGGTTGGAGAGACGGTACAGAGTCACTGTTTTTGGACTTATTCCCATGGTGATCTGGCTGGTCTGAGCTCAGGTAGGGGCAAAGATAGGGGCAAAGATTCATCAGTTTTCTAAGGACATGATTTTCTGTCACCCCATCCCCCAGTTTTAATACCTATACCAATGAAAACTTATAGGCATTATATTTATATTTATATTTGATTTTACAAAGGACCAAATCCCACTTTTAGTCAGTGTAGCATACAGGAAAAAAAAATCATAGATTTTGGGATAAGTCGGATGGTTCAAATTTCTAGGTAAGAGAGCGTGGGTAAATTACTCTTTGAGAATCGGTTTTATCACCTGCAAAATGGGGAATAATTTCTTGCATGATTGTTGTGACGTTTAAATGAGACAAGCTGGACATGGCAGGCCCTATAATGTTTCTTTCCTCTTCACACTTGCCTCAAGAACCACACGCACAAATGTGTCAGGCACTCCTGTATTATCATGGGCAGAGAGTTCATTTCTCTTTGCATGTTTTTGATTGTTTCTAGAGCTATATGAACAGTGAAAGCAACAAGCTGCACTTGGGGAGGGTGGTAGGCATGCCAGAGAGAGCATTAATTTCAGGAGGGAAGAGAGGTACTATTGACCGTAGTGATCCATTAGTTTGAGTATGAAACCAAGGCCACGCAGAAAAAAGGATTTGTTTCATTAAATGTATTGGTTTGCCTGCAAGTTCAAATAGGGCATAAAGTGATTATTTGTGAGTGAAATTTGGTCCATGAACACATGTTTCATGCCCCTGCAGCAGTAAGTTAGGGCAACATACAGACATATTAGTGTTTGGGGGCTTGTATTCTGTAGTTGATGTGCGGTGAATGCCCGATGGTCCCTTCAGCAGCCAAATTGCAAGTGAAATTGCCTTATTCCCTCAGTTTATTAGAGCCTAGATATAAAGGGGGAGATGGTGTTCTGTTTATGAAGCAAAATAACAAGTTAGAATGAAAGCACTGAAAATGACTAGAAGTCCTCTGGTGTAATCCGCATTTACAGATGGTCCACCGAGGTTCAGATTGGTGAGAGGACACCACAGTCATCTTCAGAAGATGGCCAGCTATGAAGGGAAGTTGGGCTGGGTGAAGTCAGACTTGGAGCTGGGATTCTTGGGGGGAATCCTAGATGTGGTCTTTACTGCGTGACATTGGACAAACCCCTTGACCTCCCTGTGCTTCAGTTTCCTCATTAGTGAAATGAAGACTTCTTGTTTGCCTCACAGAGTGGTTAGATGGGAAGGGGGTACCAAAAAGTGAAAGGGATTGATGTTAGAGATCTTAAGCCATCGGCCCAAGCCAGCCCAAGGATGACTGGTCTGGCTGGCACTGTGTTTTAAGAACATTGAACTTGAATGCCTTTAGGTGAGAATGCTCCTTTTTTCACACAAGCTCTACTTAACAGCTGGCCTGATTGTCTGATTTATGTTACCTGCCTGGCTCCTTAAGACATTCTGATTTGAGGGCACCTGGGTGGCTCAGTTGGTTAAGCGACTGCCTTTGGCTCAGATCATGATCCTGGAGTCCCGGGATCGAGGCCTGCATCGGGCTCCCTGCTCAGCGGGGAGTCTGCTCCTCCCTCTGACCCTCTTCCCTCTCGTGCTCTCTGTCTCTCATTCTCTCTTTCTCAAATAAATAAATAAAATCTTAAAAAAAAAAAGAAAATTAAAAAAAAAAAGACATTCTGATTTGGGACCCCTAACAACCTAGACACTACTGTGTAGGTAGAACCAGCTTCCTGTGTGGGTGAAGTAGGTGCTATCATTTTAAGGGGTTCTCAAAGGCACTACCTCCTTTTCCCTCCTCTCTTTCCACAAGCCCAGCTTGCTGATGCCTATAAAGCTTTTGAGAAATCCTCTGGACAAAAAAAACCTATGTTGGAAGGGAGGATAACATTTCAAGCCTTAGCTTTGCTTTATCATTTATAACTTAGGTAGATCTAAAAAGCAGATTAGAGGGGTGCCTGGTTGGCTCAGGTGGGTGGGAGTATGCAACTTTTGATCTTGGGGTTGTGAGTTCAAATCCCACGTTAGGTGTAGTGATTACTTAAAAATAAAATCTTAAAAGAAAAGCAGATTGGATAAAAGCAGACTTAAAAATTTTTTTGAGAGCAGGTTTTGATAAGAGAACCTGAGACACTGACCATGTGTGTTGGGGTATGTGTGGGTATCAGAGAGAAACTCTAGCAAGCAGGTTGCAAAAGAATATAAATGGATGGATTGGGGAATTTTTCTGGAAATGGGGATAGTACCTGCTTCATAGTATTGTTGGGAGAATTAAATGAGAAAGTAAAGAACTTAATAGAATAAGAAAGTAAATGCAGGCATTATTGTTTTCTTGGTCTCAAAGAAGAAACACACTTTCACAATAACCTGGAGTGGAAAGGAGGCAAAAAGATGATGTGCTCAGCTTCTTACCCATCCAAGCTTAACTAGGCTAGCAGCGGAAGCCTGTATGCACTGTGTCTGTTTGCGTCTCCTCCAGGCCAAACCCCTGACTATTTGGAAATAATGAGATGAGGGACTGAATAGTCCATTCATATCTGGAATCCTTACCAAATGAAGAAATTGCTTAACAGCTGTTCATCATAGTGGGCTTCTTAGCATTTTCCAATTTGGCCAAAAGAGAGGTGATTTTATGGCCATCATAAGTTGCAGTTTGCCCACCGTGTGTTTATAGTAAATTACTATTTTTTCCTCCACTCTCCTTTTTTTCACAGTGCGCATCTGAAATGAAGTGAAATTGTGCAAAACTAGAAATGTTCCTAGTGGTTAGGGAATAGCCTAATGGCATCTGATAATTTCCTATTGAGGCAGATGTTGGCATCCACACGTTAGATCCCCCACCTTATACTAAGAGAATTTTTATAGCGCTTTCCCATGGACTATCTTTTTTTGTTTTGTTTTGAGAAAGATTCTCCAAATATACCTGTATGTGGGGTGGGTAAGGCAGAATCATCTAGATTTTATGGATGGAGAAACTCATCTATTTCCTGTGTCAGATTCCTTGGGTAAGGAAGCAAGGAATGACAAGTCTCTAAAGGGGTTTACCTAGCATCACAAGGTGGGAGAGCTGGGAAACCGGGACTGACCTCCTCAGTCTTCCAGCAGTGAGTCCTGTTGCAAAGAAGCAGCTTGATGAAGGGGCCAAGGGCTTTGGAAGGAGAGGTGGACTTGAGGGCAAGTGTCCCAAACTCCCTGGGTCTCAGTTCTCATGGATACAGTGTGGGGCTTCCTGGGGCAGTCATACTAATGTGAGAGTTGACATGAAGCTTAAAATGAGAAAATGGCTGTAGAAGTATCTGACACATCTTCTGCCCTCTCTACTGCATTGAGGGTGTCATGAGTCAATGTAACGACTGAGCATCATCATCATTATGCCTATGCCTTTTGAGAGGTTGCCCTGTACCAGACACTGTTCTAAGAGCTTCACATGAATCATCCCTTATAATCCTCACAACAACCTTCTGAAGTAATTATTATCCCCATTGGATTGATGAGAAAACTGAGGTATGGAAAGACTGAACAGTTTGCCCCAACTATGCATTTAAGAAAAGGCTGAGGCTAGATTTGGCCTCAGTGCCTCCTTATTTATGGAGTAATAGAGCTGAAAGGAACTTAAAAAAACCACTGGGCCACAGGCTCAACCTCCAAGTCTTGTAATTTCAGATCTTCGTCCCAAGAAATATTTTACTAATACAGTAGTCCAACTCATCTATGGGGGATACATTCCAAGACCCACAGTGGATGCCTGAAACCGCAGATAGTACTAAACCCTATACATACTGTTTTCTTCCTGTACAGACATCCCTATGCTAAAGTTTAATTTATAAATTAAGCACAGTAAGAGATTAACAACAGCTAGTAATAAAATAGAACAATTGTAACAATAGACTTTAATAAGTTATGTGAAAGTGGTCTCACTCTCAAAAGATCTTACTGTACTGAACTAACCCTTCTTCTTGTGATGATGTGAGATGATAAAATGTCTACATGGTGAGCAGAAGTGAGGTGAGTGATGCAGGCACTGTGACATAGTGTTAGGCTACTGCTGACCTTCTGATAGTACATCTGAAGGATCATCCTCTCCCTGACCATGGGTCACTGAAACTGCACGGAGTGAAACCTTGGATAAAGGGGGACTACTGTAAATTAAAATACTGAAGTTTGTGAAACATTTGCATTTGGTTATAATTAGAGTGGATTCAAGATTATTATTATAATTTTTATAATTATATTCTTATACTGATTCCCATTTGTTTTATGCTTTAAAATGCTTTCTTGATAGAAGAGGAAGGGCAGAGTATACCTAATGGGCTGGGCTTGGTGACCAGGTTGACTTGTGTGAATGCATTATGTTTGTTTGGTTGACCTGGTGGAAACAAGGTATGGCCATTGGCTTCCTAGATATAGGCCAACATCTGCAAAAAGCTGCAGAAAAGAAATGAGGGAATTCACCAGGGCAGGCCCTATCTGTTGAGCCCTGGAGAGTTCAGCCTTTGACTTTGCTTTTTGTGAGCTAAGTCCAACTAAAGTACCACAAATTCCATGTCACTCATTACTTTGACAGAATTTAATTTAGCAAATCCTTCTTCGAGTATGGGTGAGAGATTCAGTCACAGAGCCCAGCTGATACAGGAGATTGAGGGTCCAGCTAGTAGTATTCTTTCTAGTGGGGCAATGCCACACACTTATGGGAATATTAGCATCATGAGTGACTAAAGGTGCTATTTAGAAATAAAAGTGACAACTTTCAACTGACATTTCTCAATATGTGGGACATTCTGCATGGGATTATTTTCTACTTGGAAGAAGAAAGAGTGGGATGTCAAAGAAGGCAGAGGGGGGTGTCCAGTAGGCCTAAAGATAGGAGGGCACAATTGTCCTCATGATTTCACAATAATAGAGCCCTTATAATGCATGCATTTCACTGACAATTTCTTTGAAAACTGGTGAAAACCGAATCCACTGGCACATTCAAGATGATAATTAAGTACATAACAGTGAGGCAAAATTCTGAAAACAGGATTTTCAAATATATGTTGATCGGCCTAATGAAAAGTCAATGATATTCCAAATTCTTTAGGCAAAGCCTGTACAAACCTATGGGGTTTGTCAGTACAGACCAAGCAAGGTGAAAAGTTGAATGACTGCCCAGATAATTTGATTCCAGGAGTTTGCTTGGATCATTCAAACCAGTATTTCCCCTCTTCCTATCCTTCCCTGCCTCCCACCCCCATCCCTAGCTTTTCCCCAGCATATTTTTATATCTACAATGTCTCTATATAACTATATAAACCTTCCATTTCACTTTGACTGTGTAGACATAGGCCTCAGCTACATATGTACATACAAAATACAGTAGAATTTCCAAGGGAACTGGTTGGGTGAAGTATACTGATCTGAAACTGTTTTCCTCTACTGTGCAGCTCCAGCCAGAGGCAAAGTAAAGTGTGTGAATTAACTTGGATACATTACATCTAAAATCCTGGCCCTTCTTTCCAGGGTCTGAATTATTTGGATGATTGTCCAGACCTGACTATGGATATCCAGGTACACAGGCATATTTCTGTGTATGTTTAGGCCATATAAATGATCTATATAGTGCCAAGTTCAAATATTTCCTTCTTTACTAATACTTATCCTTGAAATCTTAGAATACCTGCCTCCCTTTTACTTGGATTCTGGGATGAGTTAGATTATCTATGAGCAAGAGTGTTTGTTCAGAGCTATCCTTCCTCCAGAGTAAATATAGGGAGTCAGAATGGGGATTGGGATGGATTACAAAAGAAAGAAAAGAGCTCCTGCTCTCAAGGTGCTTACACTCTCATTTTATACTCAGCTGTTGTCCTATTACCAAACAGTAGGATGAAAAGAATATTCAAATGTTGAGATGGCAGTTGACTCAACAGCCAGCATTTACTTACTTGTAAATGAGTTTTTCAATTTTTAAATGGCATTCAGTAGATACAATCATATTGGCTATATAACACAAGTGGAGTGGTATTTGGAAAATTAACTCATCTATTTGATTCTCTTTTTTTAAAAATTTTTATTATTTATTTATTTATTTTAGAGAGAAAGCACACGAGAGTGGGGTGGGGGGCACAGGGAGAGGGAGAGAGAGAATCTTAAGCAGGCTCCACACCCAGCACAACGGAGCCCAACATGGGGCTCAATCTCACGACCCTGAGATCATGACCTGAGCCAAAACCGAGAGTCAGATGCTTAACTGACTGGGTCACCCAGGTGTCCCATACTTGATTCTCTTTAAAGAACTAATTTACAAGGTATGCATTTTATCCATGGCTATGTATAATGATTCAATAAACTCAATAGCTGTTAAATCTCTAAGGTAACTATTAAATCCGAGGTAGGATAAAAGATGATTGCAGAGCCTCTACCCTGACCATGTTCTCTACTGATCTGTTGCTGTTGACTTTGGCATCACGGAAAGAAAGAGAGGGAGAAACTGTTGAGAAAGAAGATGGAATGGGTTTGAACCTGCTGGGTTGTGGAATTAGATGTAGATGTAGAGGAGTTGTCCTCTCTCAAACCATTGGGGCCATTGTAAGAGTTAATAGATGTCATTATTTAAAGTTATCTCTTGGTTAGCACTAGTGGAGCTAAGCAATGATGCGAACATGAAGAAAAGAATTTTTATTTGAATTTGAAATGCATTGTGTGATTTTTTTTTTCCTACAGCAGATGTGTGGTCCTGATAATATTTTACTCAGGCTATTACTAAGTTACTTTATGTTACCCGAATCTATGTCTACTGTAGTAGAGGTGAGTGACTGAAGCATAAATTGAGAGACTGGGAAAGGAGAGTCCCCTATTTAACTTTTGCCACAGGCAAGTCACCTGTGGATAATCAAGAGTTAATTGCATAATTCATAGGAAAAGTCAATGTTGAATTTGTAAGCACTTCTCCAAAGAATATGAATGTTGGGGAGCCTACCACTGAAAACTAAATCAAAACACTTTTATTCACATTAGCAGGTATGTTTGGCCCTAAGTACCCAAGCATCAGGCTGACCTTTCCAATGGACTTGAGTGCTTCTGCCCCAGACATTAAAATGCTCTTGGAGCAGGGCAGTGGAGATTTTGTGGGAAGGAGGACCTAAGTTTTGCTGGTGGCCTTTTTCAAAGCATGTTTTGTGGGATTGACCATTTCCCCCTGCAAACTCTTGGCCTCTGTTTTCTCTGGAAGTCCGGTTTGGACAAGAACAGATGACCCATGTCTCCTGACTTGCTGACAGTCCATACGAGTCGTGCCTATAAAATGGCACAGGCCACCGAATGTTCACCATGAGGGTGAACGGGTGATTTCCATGTGAACTCCTGATGAGAAATGCTCCAGAGTAGGTACTGATCAGCCTTCTTTAGTGTTCGAGGCACTTTTCTGAATTTCTTGGGATAAAAACCATTTCCAGCAAGTTGCTAGTCTCCTCTGGGTGTAAGGACAAGCCATATTTTTTCCGTAAACTTTCAACACACTCTCCTCGCAATGTCTGCACGTGGAATCGTCTCAGTAGTGTAACCAGGACGACTTTCATCATCACCATGGCGATGTACTTTCCTGCACAGCTGCGGGGCCCAAAACCGAAAGGCTGAAAATACCTGTAAGGAACCTATGAAAACGATCAGACAGTTAGCCAGAGTCATGCAGTCTCTGTTTGATTCACCCTGAAACCACTGATGGGTCAGAATGCTGTGACAGGGTCCAAACCATACTGTCCCCTCACTGAGATGAGTGACTGTAACTTCTTCATCCAATGTGATTCACCCCCTGTGATATATGCCCAGTTTGGACAGTCCCCACTTTTGCTTTTCACATAAATTTGCTGGGGTAAAGCAACGCACATCATCTTATTACAGCCAGTGTTAGCATACTCAGCTAGGTCTGTGGGATGGGCCACAGCTTTACTACACTTCTGCATGTCACCAAGGCAAAAATTGTTTCTGTGCAAAGATGTTGACTCTTGGCCTATTAGCACCAAGCATCCAGATATTTTTAGTTCTGCAAAAAATTAATGGGGACCACATCTGTCTGTTTTGTTACCATTTGTGCTTACATAGTACCTGGCACATAGTAGATGCTCAATAAGTTTTTGTTGACCAGTTGTCAGTATAGCATGGGTTGCTCACACAGAAACGGAATGAATTAGAGAACTGGATTAATTAAGATTGTGTTTCTACATTAGATGCAAATGGAAAAAGAGGACAGTGAGGGAAATATCTGGAAAATTTTGGTTAATTAACATCATTGCCTAAAATTTGACATAATTGAAGCAGAATCTACAGTGTATTTCAATGATAGAAAAAGCTAAAGCTCTTCTGATTACTGAATTCTATTTAGAATGGGAACTAGTGTTCATGGGGCCATTTGGTGAACCAAAGGCAGACTGCGAAAACAATCTTTTGGTCTCGTTTGATTTCCATCTGAAACACAACTGGATTTTCCTTTACTTAGATGGTGCTAGAGCTGAGTCTATGTGATTACAAAGTGACAAGTTGAAATGGAAAAGTAGGTTGGTTGGGTTAAACAACATTTGCCTCATGGTAGCCAAATTAAGGGCCTGGACTTTTCACATTTTGACCCATTGTGTGGCCACTATGTGGATAATTCTCAGAGCTGGAGACCCAGCATCCATGGCTTGAGGATGAATATGGTAGTCATGTTCTGAGCCAGAGGAAACATGTTCTTCTGGGGAGGCCATGGAGGGGAAGAAGTAAATAGAATGAAATGTACATGGTGCAAACACAGAACCAGAGAGGGTTTAACAGTTGACATTTTTAAGAGTGGTGCACTTGGTTTTAAGGAAGGGCTCTTACATTCTTTGCAAAGTTTTCAAGAGTAAATTCATTGGGCTTGGGGAAAAACTCTAGTCTATGCATTCTTCCAATATTTAGGATAATGTTAGTCCCCTTTTTCACTGGGTAGCCATCGATGACATCATCCTGTAAGGCTTTGCGCATGACCAAGTTCACAACAGGCTGGTACCGCATGCTCTCGTAGATAAAGTTTTCCACCACTTTTAATTTTTGCATATCATCAATTCTTACATCTCTTTCACCTGCAGGAACAGATAAACAGGACAAGGAGGTAATGATAGTTTCATTATGTGATGGGCATTAAAACTCCCATCATTTCCATAGAACAGCCTGCTCCTGGCTGGAAAAAAAAAATTTTTTTTCCCTAGAATTCTAATGCAAACCAGTAACCAGGGCCAAATATGTCATTTGGTTCACAGCGTGTTTTGTAAAAATTCAGATTTGAAGCCAATTACTATAAAACCTAGGAGATTTCATGGAAAAGCCTGGATTTCTGGAAAAGTCAGAAAACCTGGTGATATTGGACCCACATCCCTACATGGCAATGACAGGCTGAACTTGAGTGGCCGATGAGCCCTTTAGAGGGACATCCCCCTGCAGTTATATGTATACCTACACAGTCTGCTTCAAACATTTATCTGCCTGGCCTCTGAGGTCTTTGAGTTTTGTCTCCTCCTCTAAATTCTAGGGGACATTCATTCCTTCTCTAGTCAAAATGAAATGGTGAATTAAATCCCTTTCAATGACATTTTCTCCTCTGGTTGCCTGTGCAGTCATCTGTCTGGAACGCATCACTGATAGTCCCTCCTTCCATCTCATCAAGAACAACCTATTGCGGTAGAGTGGCAAGAACCTCTCTCCCTACCACAGCAAAATAGGTGCCTCAGCTAAACTTTGGGTGTCCTGGAGATTGACAGATACTCCCACTGTTTCAGATTGGCCTGACACTGGTCACAGAGGCTTGGATTACTCTCAGAATTGACAAAGTTTCAGAACATCCTTGAATGGGTTACCACTTTCGCAGAATCAAAATCAGCCCAGGGTCCTGAGGCAGCTCTGTCTCCTGTACAACTACACCATTCAGAAAGGATCTCATTTGGTCAGAGAACTCTAACAGCCCTGCCCCTTGCATACTGCTCTCTGTACACTCAGGGTCTAATGGGGTACATTGACCTGGGGTGAGGGGGTAGAAGGGAAGACGATAGAGAAGGTAACCAGAGGCATTCCCTAGGAAGTAATTAATATGTATGTGTATCTAGAGGGAGCACGAACACAAGTACAAATTGTTCAGCTGTTTTCCATCTTTGCAGAGGTTTATTTTTATTGTTATGTTAATCACCATACATTACATCATTAGTTTGTGATGTAGTGTTCCATGATTCATTGTTGGGGCACAAACACTTTTCATCTCTCAAGGAAATTGTATTAAAGGCTCATGGTTTCAAGAGCATTTTCCCATTGTTGCCTGAACTGCATCATTCTATGACTCTTCACTCCACTGGGTTTGCTTGTTAAGTTCTCTTTCTCCTGCCAGCCTGTGAGCCCCATAAGTATAGGAATAGCTCTGGCTTAGTCACTGATGTGCCCCTGCACCTGACCCAGAACCCATAACCTGACAGGGGGCACATGAGAAACCATTCTGGAATTTGGAGCTTGGATGTTATTCTGGCTTCCTGCTATCTATCTTCCCAGGCGATTTCCCATTTACAGCAACACATCTGTAGACCCTTTCTCTCACGTATTTAACTCTTCTGTGAAATTTCCCCTTACTATCAACTGTTTCAAGTAGCACTCAAATGGCTTTATTTTTTTTTTTTTAAGATTTTATTTATTTATTTGAGAGAAAGACACAGAGAGAGAGGGAACACAAGCAGGGGGAGTGGGAGAGGGAGAAGAAGGCTTCCCGCGGAGCAGGGAGCCCAATGCATAGCTCTGTCCCAGGACCCTGGGATCATGACCTGAGCCGAAGACAGATGCTTAATGACTGAGCCACCCAGGTGCCCCTCAGATGGCTTTAAAAAATGGTGCCACTCTACAACCAAATAAGTCATTTCACAGGGATTTTGTATAAGGTCAAGAGAGAAAAGTCGATGTCATTACTGATATCTCTTCACATGTCAGAAATGTGTTCCTAAAAAGACTATCCATGTAGGGCCACCTGGGTGGCTCAGTCGGTTAAGCTTCTGACTCTTGATTTCCGCTCAGGTTGTGATCTCAGGGCTGTGAGATCAAGCCCTGCCTCAGGCTCCAGGCTGTCTCTCTCCCTCTCCCTCTGCCCCTTCCCAACAACCCCACCCACCCCATGTGCATGATACCTGCACGCACTCTCTCTTGCCCTCTCTCTCTCTCTTAAAAAAAAAAAAATTATCCATGTGAAGGACATTTCAAATAAGGAATTCTGTTTTTTCCCCCAGAATGCAATTGTGATTTCTTCCGAATGTGGCAGCGTCAGGAGCAGTGGGCAGAATGATGCTCAGGGAAAGGCAGAGCAGGGAAAATGTAGTGTCGGGAAGAGCTGAGCAGGGATCTGGTGGAGGAGGAGAGGGCAGGGGGAAGAAGGGTCCAGCATCACTGGATTTGGGGGAGAGGGAAACTGATCACTCTCCTGCCTTTGCCATTTTCCTCCCCTTGTCCTTCTGCCACTGACTGGAAGTTCACTTGTGGACAGACAGCTTAAAACCCAGAAACACTGCTGGAGATGATAGTCAGTTCCCTGGGTGGACCCACAAAAGCATTTGGCCCTGGTAACGTAGGCAGAACATTTACATGCACATTAAGAAAGACCTTGAAGAATATACAGCAAAGTATTAACAGTGGTTCCCCCTGGGGAATGCAAATGAGGCTGGGGAGGAGAGTGGAAGGGGTAGGGAATGTCACTTTCTGCTTTATACATCTCTGTGTTATTTAATTTTTTTTAATGAGCATGCATTGTTTTTATAATAAAAAAAAAACACAGTAAGAATGGAACTAACTTTGCAACCTATTGGCATAACCAAGTGTGGCAAAGTGACTACCTTTATTGTTCTCTGGGTGGATTATAATAAAGATTTTGTTTGAAATCAGATTCTTAGGACATAAAAAGCTGATGTTCAGAGGGAATTGTTTTCTAAAGCTCTATTATTATTTGATCAGTTCTTACCAATAACAGTCTGGATCTCCTTCATTATTGCCTCTTCAACCTTAGGGTGCTTTGCAATGAGAAACAGCATAAAGAACACAGAGACAGACATGGTATCTGGTGCTGCAATCAGCATTTCCAGTATGCACTGGTTCACATTCTCTCTTGTCAAGTCACCACGTTTCTGAACAATTGGAAAAAGGGAGAAAAATTGGAAAAGTGAATCAAAGCTTCCAAAAAGAAGGGAAAGGGACAGTCAGGATCAAAAACATCAATGAAATGAAGTCATAAATATTAAATCTCTGTAATTGACTATGGACATTTTTCATAGTAGTCTTCGGCTGAAAGCGGAGAAATTTAACCAATTATCTATGCATTTACTGTCTCTGGGCTCTCTCATTTTCATATTTTGTATTGTCCAGACACAGTAGTTTCAATCTTAAAGGTTAGTTTTACCAGAATGTCTAATGAGTGTGCTCTTTGGGTTGTCATTATATAAGTACTAGAGCAGATACTTAAAAGCAGAAGTATGAAACAATTACAAGAGGGGATCTTTACATAACCTATACACAGTCAAGTACATATATTGTGTGGGAATTATGGTTAATCCAGGTCAGTACCTCAGCAAAAATCAACTCGGTGGCAAAATCCATATAGTCTTCCAGTTTCTCTGCTGTGGAAATTCTGTGTCTTTTTTCTTCTATCAGAATTTCCATGGCATCTTTCAAATCCTTGCTAAAAAAAAAGTGAAAATATAATCTATCTGTAGTCAGTTAAGACATCTAGAAAAATGAATTCATTTGCCATTTGTTTAAATAAAATTATCTGCTTTAATTGAAGCCATTAGCACTCATGAATAACTGAATTTAAACTTAATTCTTCATAAAGATTAAAATAAAAATAAAAAATAAAAATAAAAAATAAAAAGATAAAAATTAAATTACATATTCATTATACTTCATGTTAAGGAACCAAATTTAGCTAAGATTTCTAGGTACTGGTAGCAAAATGAAGGCTGTAACCTCTAGTTAAAGGTTAAAAGCTGGTACCAAAATGGTAAATCCAGTCGTGTTTTCTGATTTTTGATGTGTCCAGTACAGTGTCTAAATTGAAAAACAAAACCAAAAACCAGTGGCAAGCACTCTCCAATTTGCCCCAGGCACCTTCACTTCCTGTTGACTCCTAACCACCCAGCCCGTTTTCCTTTGCCCAGCTCTGGAAACAATTGAGTTTGAGATTTCCTACTCTAGAAAGTGAACACAAGGGATCAAGTATGATTCTTGATATTTATTCTTGTACCTTGCAGTTTCTGCCACATAGTAAACATGAAGTAGATATATACTGACTGACTAGCCGCATGAGTAGGTATAATGTATGCATTTTGACAGTGTGGTAGAGGGAAGAGCACCTTGGAAAGAGAGTCAGGTTCTAGTTCGGATTGTTCTCTTTCTATGTAACCTACTTTACATCTCTGAAGGGCT